>NW_028119855.1:0-105257 GCF_965119305.1 Pelophylax lessonae
ATCAAAAGTCCCCAAAACGGATACAACAACACTTTAAAGCCCAAAACATCAAGGAGAAAAGTGTTTTAATGCCACTTCCGGTTTTAAGGAGGTCACTTCTGGTTTGTCACTTCCGGTTTCAGACAATGCCAGTTTCCCAGGTCATTTCAAAGCTTTTTAAGTGCACGTTCAAACTTGTGCGGCTGCGGAGATCGCATTTAATTCGAAGTGCACTGCTCCTTCATTACATGCGATCTCATGTGCGGTGCAAATTTCAGCCATACACTTTGTATGGCTGAATTCGCACTGCATCCGCACCAAAGACGCACAGGAGGCATTTTTTGAGCCGCATCAAAATCAAATCGCACAGTGGTTCACACTTGTGCGATCCGATTCTGTGCATACTTGCAGATCGCACTGCGATATGCGATCAAACTGGGGGTGTCGTTAACTTTTAATTGACACCCCCTGCGTATCGCATATGGCAGTGGGAACTGCTAGATGTGTGGATGCGATGCGGTAACACGCTGCATATTCGCAGCGTTCCCGCATTGCACAAGTGTGAACCGAGCCTAAGACTGAAATCCAGTCATTTTTCATCTCTCTGGTCATTTCTTGGTAAAAGGAAGCAAACACGGGTAAAATGGTCCCAAAATTTAATTTTGCATATTTTGGGGGTTTTCCCCTTAAAATGTTCACATCTTTGGCCAAAGGCCTAGGGAGGCAGAAAATGTGTCAAAACGGGATCAAAAGTCCCCAAAACGGATACAACAACACTTTAAAGCCCAAAACATCAAGGAGAAAAGTGTTTTAATGCCTCTTCCGGTTTTAAGGAGGTCACTTCCAGTTTGTCACTTCCGGTTTCAGACAATGCCAGTTTCCCAGGTCATTTCAAAGCTTTTTAAGTGCACGTTCACACTTGTGCGGCTGCGGAGATCGCATTCAATTCGGAGCGCACTGCTCCTTCATTACATGCTATCTCATGTGCGGTGCGAATTTCAGCCATACACTTTGTATGGCTGAATTCGCACTGCATCCGCACCAAAGACGCACAGGAGGCATTTTTGAGCTGCATCAAAATCAAATCGCACAGTGGTTCACACTTGTGCGATCCGATTCTGTGCATACTTGCAGATCGCACTGCGATATGCGATCAAACTGGGGGTGTCGTTAACTTTTTAAATGACACCCCCTGCGTATCGCATATGGCAGTGGGAACTGCTAGATGTGTGGATGCGATGCGGTAACATGCTGCATATTCGCAGCGTTCCCGCATTGCACAAGTGTGAACCGAGCCTAAGACTGAAATCCAGTAATTTTTCATCTCTCTGGTCATTTCTTGGTAAAAGGATGCAAACACAGGTAAAATGGTCCCAAAATTAAATTTTGCATATTTTGGGGGTTTTGCCCTTAAAATGTTCACATCTTTGGCCAAAGGCTTAGGGAGGCAGAAAATGTGTCAAAACGGGATCAAAAGTCCCCAAAACGGATACAACAACACTTTAAAGCCCAAAACGTCAAGGAGAAAAGTGTTTTAATGCCACTTCCGGTTTTAAGGAGGTCACTTCCGGTTTGTCACTTCCGGTTTCAGACAATGCCAGTTTCCCAGGTCATTTCAAAGCTTTTTAAGTGCACGTTCACACTTGTGCGGCTGAGGAGATCGCATTCAATTCGGAGCGCACTGCTCCTTCATTACATGCGATCTCATGTGCGGTGCGAATTTCAGCCATACACTTTGTATGGCTGAATTCGCACTGCATCCGCACCAAAGACGCACAGGAGGCATTTTTTGAGCCGCATCAAAATCAAATCGCACAGTGGTTCACGCTTGTGCGATCCGATTCTGTGCGTACTTGCAGATCGCACTGCGATATGCAATCAAACTGGGGGTGTCGATAACGTTTAATTGACACCCCCTGCATATCGCATATGGCAGTGGGAACTGCTAGATGTGTGGATGCGATGCGGTAACACGCTGCATATTCGCAGCGTTCCCTCATCGCACAAGTGTGAACCAAGCCTAAGACTGAAATCCAGTCATTTTTCATCTCTCTGGTCATTTCTTGGTAAAAGGAAGCAAACACAGGTAAAATGGTCCCAAAATTTAATTTTGCATATTTTGGGGGTTTTGCCCTTAAAATGTTCACATCTTTGGCCAAAGGCCTAGGGAGGCAGAAAATGTGTCAAAACGGGATCAAAAGTCCCCAAAACGGATACAACAACACTTTAAAGCCCAAAACATCAAGGAGAAAAGTGTTTTAATGCCACTTCCGGTTTTAAGGAGGTCACTTCCGGTTTGTCACTTCCGGTTTCAGACAATGCCAGTTTCCCAGGTCATTTCAAAGCTTTTTAAGTGCACGTTCACACTTGTGCGGCTGCGGAGATCGCATTTAATTCGGAGCGCACTGCTCCTTCATTACATGCGATCTCATGTGCGGTGCGAATTTCAGCCATACACTTTGTATGGCTGAATTCGCACTGCATCCGCACCAAAGACGCACAGGAGGCATTTTTGAGCCGCATCAAAATCAAATCGCACAGTGGTTCACACTTGTGCGATCCGATTCTGTGCATACTTGCAGATCGCACTGCGATATGCGATCAAACTGGGGGTGTCGTTAACTTTTAATTGACACCCCCTGCGTATCGCATATGGCAGTGGGAACTGCTAGATGTGTGGATGCGATGCGGTAACACGCTGCATATTCGCAGCGTTCCCGCATTGCACAAGTGTGAACCGAGCCTAAGACTGAAATCCAGTAATTTTTCATCTCTCTGGTCATTTCTTGGTAAAAGGAAGCAAACACAGGTAAAATGGTCCCAAAATTAAATTTTGCATATTTTGGGGGTTTTGCCCTTAAAATGTTCACATCTTTGGCCAAAGGCTTAGGGAGGCAGAAAATGTGTCAAAACGGGATCAAAAGTCCCCAAAACGGATACAACAACACTTTAAAGCCCAAAACGTCAAGGAGAAAAGTGTTTTAATGCCACTTCCGGTTTTAAGGAGGTCACTTCCGGTTTGTCACTTCCGGTTTCAGACAATGCCAGTTTCCCAGGTCATTTCAAAGCTTTTTAAGTGCACGTTCACACTTGTGCGGCTGCGGAGATCGCATTCAATTCGGAGCGCACTGCTCCTTCATTACATGCGATCTCATGTGCGGTGCGAATTTCAGCCATACACTTTGTATGGCTGAATTCGCACTGCATCCGCACCAAAGACGCACAGGAGGCATTTTTTGAGCCGCATCAAAATCAAATCGCACAGTGGTTCACACTTGTGCGATCCGATTCTGTGCGTACTTGCAGATCGCACTGCGAAATGCAATCAAACTGGGGGTGTCGATAACGTTTAATTGACACCCCCTGCGTATCGCATATGGCAGTGGGAACTGCTAGATGTGTGGATGCGATGCGGTAACACGCTGCATATTCGCAGCGTTCCCTCATCGCACAAGTGTGAACCAAGCCTAAGACTGAAATCCAGTCATTTTTTCATCTCTCTGGTCATTTCTTGGTAAAAGGAAGCAAACACAGGTAAAATGGTCCCAAAATTTAATTTTGCATATTTTGGGGGTTTTCCCCTTAAAATGTTCACATCTTTGGCCAAAGGCCTAGGGAGGCAGAAAATGTGTCAAAACGGGATCAAAAGTCCCCAAAACGGATACAACAACACTTTAAAGCCCAAAACATCAAGGAGAAAAGTGTTTTAATGCCACTTCCGGTTTTAAGGAGGTCACTTCCGGTTTGTCACTTCCGGTTTCAGACAATGCCAGTTTCCCAGGTCATTTCAAAGCTTTTTAAGTGCACGTTCACACTTGTGCGGCTGCGGAGATCGCATTTAATTCGGAGCGCACTGCTCCTTCATTACATGCGATCTCATGTGCGGTGCGAATTTCAGCCATACACTTTGTATGGCTGAATTCGCACTGCATCCGCATCAAAGACGCACAGGGGGCATTTTTTGAGCCGCATCAAAATCAAATCGCACAGTGGTTCTTACTTGTGTAATCCGATTCTGTGCGTACTTGCAGATCGCACTGTGATATGCAATCAAACTGGGGGTGTCGATAACGTTTAATTGACACCCCCTGCGTATCGCATATGGCAGTGGGAACTGCTAGATGTGTGGATGCGATGCGGTAACACGCTGCATATTCGCAGCGTTCCCGCATTGCACAAGTGTGAACCGAGCCTAAGACTGAAATCCAGTCATTTTTCATCTCTCTGGTCATTTCTTGGTAAAAGGAAGCAAACACAGGTAAAATGGTCCCAAAATTTAATTTTGCATATTTTGGGGGTTTTGCCCTTAAAATGTTCACATCTTTGGCCAAAGGCCTAGGGAGGCAGAAAATGTGTCAAAACGGGATCAAAAGTCCCCAAAACGGATACAACAACACTTTAAAGCCCAAAACATCAAGGAGAAAAGTGTTTTAATGCCACTTCCGGTTTTAAGGAGGTCACTTCTGGTTTGTCACTTCCGGTTTCAGACAATGCCAGTTTCCCAGGTCATTTCAAAGCTTTTTAAGTGCACGTTCAAACTTGTGCGGCTGCGGAGATCGCATTTAATTCGAAGTGCACTGCTCCTTCATTACATGCGATCTCATGTGCGGTGCAAATTTCAGCCATACACTTTGTATGGCTGAATTCGCACTGCATCCGCACCAAAGACGCACAGGAGGCATTTTTGAGCCGCATCAAAATCAAATCGCACAGTGGTTCACACTTGTGCGATCCGATTCTGTGCATACTTGCAGATCGCACTGCGATATGCGATCAAACTGGGGGTGTCGTTAACTTTTTAAATGACACCCCCTGCGTATCGCATATGGCAGTGGGAACTGCTAGATGTGTGGATGCGATGCGGTAACATGCTGCATATTCGCAGCGTTCCCGCATTGCACAAGTGTGAACCGAGCCTAAGACTGAAATCCAGTAATTTTTCATCTCTCTGGTCATTTCTTGGTAAAAGGATGCAAACACAGGTAAAATGGTCCCAAAATTAAATTTTGCATATTTTGGGGGTTTTGCCCTTAAAATGTTCACATCTTTGGCCAAAGGCTTAGGGAGGCAGAAAATGTGTCAAAACGGGATCAAAAGTCCCCAAAACGGATACAACAACACTTTAAAGCCCAAAACGTCAAGGAGAAAAGTGTTTTAATGCCACTTCCGGTTTTAAGGAGGTCACTTCCGGTTTGTCACTTCCGGTTTCAGACAATGCCAGTTTCCCAGGTCATTTCAAAGCTTTTTAAGTGCACGTTCACACTTGTGCGGCTGAGGAGATCGCATTCAATTCGGAGCGCACTGCTCCTTCATTACATGCGATCTCATGTGCGGTGCGAATTTCAGCCATACACTTTGTATGGCTGAATTCGCACTGCATCCGCACCAAAGACGCACAGGAGGCATTTTTTGAGCCGCATCAAAATCAAATCGCACAGTGGTTCACACTTGTGCGATCCGATTCTGTGCGTACTTGCAGATCGCACTGCGATATGCAATCAAACTGGGGGTGTCGATAACGTTTAATTGACACCCCCTGCATATCGCATATGGCAGTGGGAACTGCTAGATGTGTGGATGCGATGCGGTAACACGCTGCATATTCGCAGCGTTCCCTCATCGCACAAGTGTGAACCAAGCCTAAGACTGAAATCCAGTCATTTTTCATCTCTCTGGTCATTTCTTGGTAAAAGGAAGCAAACACAGGTAAAATGGTCCCAAAATTTAATTTTGCATATTTTGGGGGTTTTGCCCTTAAAATGTTCACATCTTTGGCCAAAGGCCTAGGGAGGCAGAAAATGTGTCAAAACGGGATCAAAAGTCCCCAAAACGGATACAACAACACTTTAAAGCCCAAAACATCAAGGAGAAAAGTGTTTTAATGCCACTTCCGGTTTTAAGGAGGTCACTTCCGGTTTGTCACTTCCGGTTTCAGACAATGCCAGTTTCCCAGGTCATTTCAAAGCTTTTTAAGTGCACGTTCACACTTGTGCGGCTGCGGAGATCGCATTTAATTCGGAGCGCACTGCTCCTTCATTACATGCGATCTCATGTGCGGTGCGAATTTCAGCCATACACTTTGTATGGCTGAATTCGCACTGCATCCGCACCAAAGACGCACAGGAGGCATTTTTGAGCCGCATCAAAATCAAATCGCACAGTGGTTCACACTTGTGCGATCCGATTCTGTGCATACTTGCAGATCGCACTGCGATATGCGATCAAACTGGGGGTGTCGTTAACTTTTAATTGACACCCCCTGCGTATCGCATATGGCAGTGGGAACTGCTAGATGTGTGGATGCGATGCGGTAACACGCTGCATATTCGCAGCGTTCCCGCATTGCACAAGTGTGAACCGAGCCTAAGACTGAAATCCAGTAATTTTTCATCTCTCTGGTCATTTCTTGGTAAAAGGAAGCAAACACAGGTAAAATGGTCCCAAAATTAAATTTTGCATATTTTGGGGGTTTTGCCCTTAAAATGTTCACATCTTTGGCCAAAGGCTTAGGGAGGCAGAAAATGTGTCAAAACGGGATCAAAAGTCCCCAAAACGGATACAACAACACTTTAAAGCCCAAAACGTCAAGGAGAAAAGTGTTTTAATGCCACTTCCGGTTTTAAGGAGGTCACTTCCGGTTTGTCACTTCCGGTTTCAGACAATGCCAGTTTCCCAGGTCATTTCAAAGCTTTTTAAGTGCACGTTCACACTTGTGCGGCTGCGGAGATCGCATTCAATTCGGAGCGCACTGCTCCTTCATTACATGCGATCTCATGTGCGGTGCGAATTTCAGCCATACACTTTGTATGGCTGAATTCGCACTGCATCCGCACCAAAGACGCACAGGAGGCATTTTTTGAGCCGCATCAAAATCAAATCGCACAGTGGTTCACACTTGTGCGATCCGATTCTGTGCGTACTTGCAGATCGCACTGCGAAATGCAATCAAACTGGGGGTGTCGATAACGTTTAATTGACACCCCCTGCGTATCGCATATGGCAGTGGGAACTGCTAGATGTGTGGATGCGATGCGGTAACACGCTGCATATTCGCAGCGTTCCCTCATCGCACAAGTGTGAACCAAGCCTAAGACTGAAATCCAGTCATTTTTTCATCTCTCTGGTCATTTCTTGGTAAAAGGAAGCAAACACAGGTAAAATGGTCCCAAAATTTAATTTTGCATATTTTGGGGGTTTTCCCCTTAAAATGTTCACATCTTTGGCCAAAGGCCTAGGGAGGCAGAAAATGTGTCAAAACGGGATCAAAAGTCCCCAAAACGGATACAACAACACTTTAAAGCCCAAAACATCAAGGAGAAAAGTGTTTTAATGCCACTTCCGGTTTTAAGGAGGTCACTTCCGGTTTGTCACTTCCGGTTTCAGACAATGCCAGTTTCCCAGGTCATTTCAAAGCTTTTTAAGTGCACGTTCACACTTGTGCGGCTGCGGAGATCGCATTTAATTCGGAGCGCACTGCTCCTTCATTACATGCGATCTCATGTGCGGTGCGAATTTCAGCCATACACTTTGTATGGCTGAATTCGCACTGCATCCGCATCAAAGACGCACAGGGGGCATTTTTTGAGCCGCATCAAAATCAAATCGCACAGTGGTTCTTACTTGTGTAATCCGATTCTGTGCGTACTTGCAGATCGCACTGTGATATGCAATCAAACTGGGGGTGTCGATAACGTTTAATTGACACCCCCTGCGTATCGCATATGGCAGTGGGAACTGCTAGATGTGTGGATGCGATGCGGTAACACGCTGCATATTCGCAGCGTTCCCGCATTGCACAAGTGTGAACCGAGCCTAAGACTGAAATCCAGTCATTTTTCATCTCTCTGGTCATTTCTTGGTAAAAGGAAGCAAACACAGGTAAAATGGTCCCAAAATTTAATTTTGCATATTTTGGGGGTTTTGCCCTTAAAATGTTCACATCTTTGGCCAAAGGCCTAGGGAGGCAGAAAATGTGTCAAAACGGGATCAAAAGTCCCCAAAACGGATACAACAACACTTTAAAGCCCAAAACATCAAGGAGAAAAGTGTTTTAATGCCACTTCCGGTTTTAAGGAGGTCACTTCTGGTTTGTCACTTCCGGTTTCAGACAATGCCAGTTTCCCAGGTCATTTCAAAGCTTTTTAAGTGCACGTTCAAACTTGTGCGGCTGCGGAGATCGCATTTAATTCGAAGTGCACTGCTCCTTCATTACATGCGATCTCATGTGCGGTGCAAATTTCAGCCATACACTTTGTATGGCTGAATTCGCACTGCATCCGCACCAAAGACGCACAGGAGGCATTTTTTGAGCCGCATCAAAATCAAATCACACAGTGGTTCACACTTGTGCGATCCGATTCTGTGCATACTTGCAGATCGCACTGCGATATGCGATCAAACTGGGGGTGTCGTTAACTTTTAATTGACACCCCCTGCGTATCGCATATGGCAGTGGGAACTGCTAGATGTGTGGATGCGATGCGGTAACACGCTGCATATTCGCAGCGTTCCCGCATTGCACAAGTGTGAACCGAGCCTAAGACTGAAATCCAGTCATTTTTCATCTCTCTGGTCATTTCTTGGTAAAAGGAAGCAAACACGGGTAAAATGGTCCCAAAATTTAATTTTGCATATTTTGGGGGTTTTCCCCTTAAAATGTTCACATCTTTGGCCAAAGGCCTAGGGAGGCAGAAAATGTGTCAAAACGGGATCAAAAGTCCCCAAAACGGATACAACAACACTTTAAAGCCCAAAACATCAAGGAGAAAAGTGTTTTAATGCCTCTTCCGGTTTTAAGGAGGTCACTTCCAGTTTGTCACTTCCGGTTTCAGACAATGCCAGTTTCCCAGGTCATTTCAAAGCTTTTTAAGTGCACGTTCACACTTGTGCGGCTGCGGAGATCGCATTCAATTCGGAGCGCACTGCTCCTTCATTACATGCTATCTCATGTGCGGTGCGAATTTCAGCCATACACTTTGTATGGCTGAATTCGCACTGCATCCGCACCAAAGACGCACAGGAGGCATTTTTGAGCCGCATCAAAATCAAATCGCACAGTGGTTCACACTTGTGCGATCCGATTCTGTGCATACTTGCAGATCGCACTGCGATATGCGATCAAACTGGGGGTGTCGTTAACTTTTTAAATGACACCCCCTGCGTATCGCATATGGCAGTGGGAACTGCTAGATGTGTGGATGCGATGCGGTAACATGCTGCATATTCGCAGCGTTCCCGCATTGCACAAGTGTGAACCAAGCCTAAGACTGAAATCCAGTCATTTTTCATCTCTCTGGTCATTTCTTGGTAAAAGGAAGCAAACACAGGTAAAATGGTCCCAAAATTTAATTTTGCATATTTTGGGGGTTTTGCCCTTAAAATGTTCACATCTTTGGCCAAAGGCCTAGGGAGGCAGAAAATGTGTCAAAACGGGATCAAAAGTCCCCAAAACGGATACAACAACACTTTAAAGCCCAAAACATCAAGGAGAAAAGTGTTTTAATGCCACTTCCGGTTTTAAGGAGGTCACTTCCGGTTTGTCACTTCCGGTTTCAGACAATGCCAGTTTCCCAGGTCATTTCAAAGCTTTTTAAGTGCACGTTCACACTTGTGCGGCTGCGGAGATCGCATTTAATTCGGAGCGCACTGCTCCTTCATTACATGCGATCTCATGTGCGGTGCGAATTTCAGCCATACACTTTGTATGGCTGAATTCGCACTGCATCCGCACCAAAGACGCACAGGAGGCATTTTTGAGCCGCATCAAAATCAAATCGCACAGTGGTTCACACTTGTGCGATCCGATTCTGTGCATACTTGCAGATCGCACTGCGATATGCGATCAAACTGGGGGTGTCGTTAACTTTTAATTGACACCCCCTGCGTATCGCATATGGCAGTGGGAACTGCTAGATGTGTGGATGCGATGCGGTAACACGCTGCATATTCGCAGCGTTCCCGCATTGCACAAGTGTGAACCGAGCCTAAGACTGAAATCCAGTAATTTTTCATCTCTCTGGTCATTTCTTGGTAAAAGGAAGCAAACACAGGTAAAATGGTCCCAAAATTAAATTTTGCATATTTTGGGGGTTTTGCCCTTAAAATGTTCACATCTTTGGCCAAAGGCTTAGGGAGGCAGAAAATGTGTCAAAACGGGATCAAAAGTCCCCAAAACGGATACAACAACACTTTAAAGCCCAAAACGTCAAGGAGAAAAGTGTTTTAATGCCACTTCCGGTTTTAAGGAGGTCACTTCCGGTTTGTCACTTCCGGTTTCAGACAATGCCAGTTTCCCAGGTCATTTCAAAGCTTTTTAAGTGCACGTTCACACTTGTGCGGCTGCGGAGATCGCATTCAATTCGGAGCGCACTGCTCCTTCATTACATGCGATCTCATGTGCGGTGCGAATTTCAGCCATACACTTTGTATGGCTGAATTCGCACTGCATCTGCACCAAAGACGCACAGGAGGCATTTTTTGAGCCGCATCAAATCAAATCGCACAGTGGTTCACACTTGTGCGATCCGATTCTGTGCGTACTTGCAGATCGCACTGCGATATGCAATCAAACTGGGGGTGTCGATAACGTTTAATTGACACCCCCTGCGTATCGCATATGGCAGTGGGAACTGCTAGATGTGTGGATGCGATGCGGTAACACGCTGCATATTCGCAGCGTTCCCTCTTCGCACAAGTGTGAACCAAGCCTAAGACTGAAATCCAGTAATTTTTCATCTCTCTGGTCATTTCTTGGTAAAAGGAAGCAAACACAGGTAAAATGGTCCCAAAATTAAATTTTGCATATTTTGGGGGTTTTGCCCTTAAAATGTTCACATCTTTGGCCAAAGGCTTAGGGAGGCAGAAAATGTGTCAAAACGGGATCAAAAGTCCCCAAAACGGATACAACAACACTTTAAAGCCCAAAACGTAAAGGAGAAAAGTGTTTTAATGCCACTTCCGGTTTTAAGGAGGTCACTTCCGGTTTGTCACTTCCGGTTTCAGACAATGCCAGTTTCCCAGGTCATTTCAAAGCTTTTTAAGTGCACGTTCACACTTGTGCGGCTGCGGAGATCGCATTCAATTCGGAGCGCACTGCTCCTTCATTACATGCGATCTCATGTGCGGTGCGAATTTCAGCCATACACTTTGTATGGCTGAATTCGCACTGCATCCGCACCAAAGACGCACAGGAGGCATTTTTTGAGCTGCATCAAAATCAAATCGCACAGTGGTTCACACTTGTGCGATCCGATTCTGTGCGTACTTGCAGATCGCACTGCGATATGCAATCAAACTGGGGGTGTCGATAACGTTTAATTGACACCCCCTGCGTATCGCATATGGCAGTGGGAACTGCTAGATGTGTGGATGCGATGCGGTAACACGCTGCATATTCGCAGCGTTCCCTCATCGCACAAGTGTGAACCAAGCCTAAGACTGAAATCCAGTCATTTTTCATCTCTCTGGTCATTTCTTGGTAAAAGGAAGCAAACACAGGTAAAATGGTCCCAAAATTTAATTTTGCATATTTTGGGGGTTTTGCCCTTAAAATGTTCACATCTTTGGCCAAAGGCTTAGGGAGGCAGAAAATGTGTCAAAACGGGATCAAAAGTCCCCAAAACGGATACAACAACACTTTAAAGCCCAAAACGTCAAGGAGAAAAGTGTTTTAATGCCACTTCCGGTTTTAAGGAGGTCACTTCCGGTTTCAGACAATGCCAGTTTCCCAGGTCATTTCAAAGCTTTTTAAGTGCACGTTCACACTTGTGCGGCTGCGGAGATCGCATTTAATTCGGAGCGCACTGCTCCTTCATTACATGCGATCTCATGTGCGGTGCGAATTTCAGCCATACACTTTGTATGGCTGAATTCGCACTGCATCCGCACCAAAGACGCACAGGAGGCATTTTTTGAGCTGCATCAAAATCAAATCGCACAGTGGTTCACACTTGTGCGATCCGATTCTGTGCATACTTGCAGATCGCACTGCGATATGCGATCAAACTGGGGGTGTCGTTAACTTTTAATTGACACCCCCTGCGTATCGCATATGGCAGTGGGAACTGCTAGATGTGTGGATGCGATGCGGTAACACGCTGCATATTCGCAGCGTTCCCGCATTGCACAAGTGTGAACCGAGCCTAAGACTGAAATCCAGTCATTTTTCATCTCTCTGGTCATTTCTTGGTAAAAGGAAGCAAACACAGGTAAAATGGTCCCAAAATTTAATTTTGCATATTTTGGGGGTTTTCCCCTTAAAATGTTCACATCTTTGGCCAAAGGCCTAGGGAGGCAGAAAATGTGTCAAAACGGGATCAAAAGTCCCCAAAACGGATACAACAACACTTTAAAGCCCAAAACATCAAGGAGAAAAGTGTTTTAATGCCTCTTCCGGTTTTAAGGAGGTCACTTCCAGTTTGTCACTTCCGGTTTCAGACAATGCCAGTTTCCCAGGTCATTTCAAAGCTTTTTAAGTGCACGTTCACACTTGTGCGGCTGCGGAGATCGCATTCAATTCGGAGCGCACTGCTCCTTCATTACATGCTATCTCATGTGCGGTGCGAATTTCAGCCATACACTTTGTATGGCTGAATTCGCACTGCATCCGCACCAAAGACGCACAGGAGGCATTTTTGAGCCGCATCAAAATCAAATCGCACAGTGGTTCACACTTGTGCGATCCGATTCTGTGCATACTTGCAGATCGCACTGCGATATGCGATCAAACTGGGGGTGTCGTTAACTTTTAATTGACACCCCCTGCGTATCGCATATGGCAGTGGGAACTGCTAGATGTGTGGATGCGATGCGGTAACATGCTGCATATTCGCAGCGTTCCCGCATTGCACAAGTGTGAACCGAGCCTAAGACTGAAATCCAGTAATTTTTCATCTCTCTGGTCATTTCTTGGTAAAAGGATGCAAACACAGGTAAAATGGTCCCAAAATAAAATTTTGCATATTTTGGGGGTTTTGCCCTTAAAATGTTCACATCTTTGGCCAAAGGCTTAGGGAGGCAGAAAATGTGTCAAAACGGGATCAAAAGTCCCCAAAACGGATACAACAACACTTTAAAGCCCAAAACGTCAAGGAGAAAAGTGTTTTAATGCCACTTCCGGTTTTAAGGAGGTCACTTCCGGTTTGTCACTTCCGGTTTCAGACAATGCCAGTTTCCCAGGTCATTTCAAAGCTTTTTAAGTGCACGTTCACACTTGTGCGGCTGCGGAGATCGCATTCAATTCGGAGCGCACTGCTCCTTCATTACATGCGATCTCATGTGCGGTGCGAATTTCAGCCATACACTTTGTATGGCTGAATTCGCACTGCATCCGCACCAAAGACGCACAGGAGGCATTTTTTGAGCCGCATCAAAATCAAATCGCACAGTGGTTCACACTTGTGCGATCCGATTCTGTGCGTACTTGCAGATCGCACTGCGATATGCAATCAAACTGGGGGTGTCGATAACGTTTAATTGACACCCCCTGCGTATCGCATATGGCAGTGGGAACTGCTAGATGTGTGGATGCGATGCGGTAACACGCTGCATATTCGCAGCGTTCCCTCATCGCACAAGTGTGAACCAAGCCTAAGACTGAAATCCAGTCATTTTTCATCTCTCTGGTCATTTCTTGGTAAAAGGAAGCAAACACAGGTAAAATGGTCCCAAAATTTAATTTTGCATATTTTGGGGGTTTTGCCCTTAAAATGTTCACATCTTTGGCCAAAGGCCTAGGGAGGCAGAAAATGTGTCAAAACGGGATCAAAAGTCCCCAAAACGGATACAACAACACTTTAAAGCCCAAAACATCAAGGAGAAAAGTGTTTTAATGCCACTTCCGGTTTTAAGGAGGTCACTTCCGGTTTGTCACTTCCGGTTTCAGACAATGCCAGTTTCCCAGGTCATTTCAAAGCTTTTTAAGTGCACGTTCACACTTGTGCGGCTGCGGAGATCGCATTTAATTCGGAGCGCACTGCTCCTTCATTACATGCGATCTCATGTGCGGTGCGAATTTCAGCCATACACTTTGTATGGCTGAATTCGCACTGCATCCGCACCAAAGACGCACAGGAGGCATTTTTGAGCCGCATCAAAATCAAATCGCACAGTGGTTCACACTTGTGCGATCCGATTCTGTGCATACTTGCAGATCGCACTGCGATATGCGATCAAACTGGGGGTGTCGTTAACTTTTAATTGACACCCCCTGCGTATCGCATATGGCAGTGGGAACTGCTAGATGTGTGGATGCGATGCGGTAACACGCTGCATATTCGCAGCGTTCCCGCATTGCACAAGTGTGAACCGAGCCTAAGACTGAAATCCAGTAATTTTTCATCTCTCTGGTCATTTCTTGGTAAAAGGAAGCAAACACAGGTAAAATGGTCCCAAAATTAAATTTTGCATATTTTGGGGGTTTTGCCCTTAAAATGTTCACATCTTTGGCCAAAGGCTTAGGGAGGCAGAAAATGTGTCAAAACGGGATCAAAAGTCCCCAAAACGGATACAACAACACTTTAAAGCCCAAAACGTCAAGGAGAAAAGTGTTTTAATGCCACTTCCGGTTTTAAGGAGGTCACTTCCGGATTGTCACTTCCGGTTTCAGACAATGCCAGTTTCCCAGGTCATTTCAAAGCTTTTTAAGTGCACGTTCACACTTGTGCGGCTGCGGAGATCGCATTCAATTCGGAGCGCACTGCTCCTTCATTACATGCGATCTCATGTGCGGTGCGAATTTCAGCCATACACTTTGTATGGCTGAATTCGCACTGCATCTGCACCAAAGACGCACAGGAGGCATTTTTTGAGCCGCATCAAATCAAATCGCACAGTGGTTCACACTTGTGCGATCCGATTCTGTGCGTACTTGCAGATCGCACTGCGATATGCAATCAAACTGGGGGTGTCGATAACGTTTAATTGACACCCCCTGCGTATCGCATATGGCAGTGGGAACTGCTAGATGTGTGGATGCGATGCGGTAACACGCTGCATATTCGCAGCGTTCCCTCATCGCACAAGTGTGAACCAAGCCTAAGACTGAAATCCAGTCATTTTTCATCTCTCTGGTCATTTCTTGGTAAAAGGAAGCAAACACAGGTAAAATGGTCCCAAAATTAAATTTTGCATATTTTGGGGGTTTTGCCCTTAAAATGTTCACATCTTTGGCCAAAGGCTTAGGGAGGCAGAAAATGTGTCAAAACGGGATCAAAAGTCCCCAAAACGGATACAACAACACTTTAAAGCCCAAAACGTCAAGGAGAAAAGTGTTTTAATGCCACTTCCGGTTTTAAGGAGGTCACTTCCGGTTTGTCACTTCCGGTTTCAGACAATGCCAGTTTCCCAGGTCATTTCAAAGCTTTTTAAGTGCACGTTCACACTTGTGCGGCTGCGGAGATCGCATTCAATTCGGAGCGCACTGCTCCTTCATTACATGCGATCTCATGTGCGGTGCGAATTTCAGCCATACACTTTGTATGGCTGAATTCGCACTGCATCCGCATCAAAGACGCACAGGAGGCATTTTTTGAGCCGCATCAAAATCAAATCGCACAGTGGTTCTTACTTGTGCGATCCGATTCTGTGTGTACTTGCAGATCGCACTGCGATATGCAATCAAACTGGGGGTGTCGATAACGTTTAATTGACACCCCCTGCGTATCGCATATGGCAGTGGGAACTGCTAGATGTGTGGATGCGATGCGGTAACACGCTGCATATTCGCAGCGTTCCCTCATCGCACAAGTGTGAACCAAGCCTAAGACTGAAATCCAGTCATTTTTCATCTCTCTGGTCATTTCTTGGTAAAAGGAAGCAAACACAGGTAAAATGGTCCCAAAATTTAATTTTGCATATTTTGGGGGTTTTCCCCTTAAAATGTTCACATCTTTGGCCAAAGGCCTAGGGAGGCAGAAAATGTGTCAAAACGGGATCAAAAGTCCCCAAAACGGATACAACAACACTTTAAAGCCCAAAACATCAAGGAGAAAAGTGTTTTAATGCCACTTCCGGTTTTAAGGAGGTCACTTCCGGTTTGTCACTTCCGGTTTCAGACAATGCCAGTTTCCCAGGTCATTTCAAAGCTTTTTAAGTGCACGTTCACACTTGTGCGGCTGCGGAGATCGCATTTAATTCGGAGCGCACTGCTCCTTCAATACATGCGATCTCATGTGCGGTGCGAATTTCAGCCATACACTTTGTATGGCTGAATTCGCACTGCATCCGCACCAAAGACGCACAGAAGGCATTTTTTAGCCGCATCAAAATCAAATCGCACAGTGGTTCACACTTGTGCGATCCGATTCTGTGCATACTTGCAGATCGCACTGCGATATGCGATCAAACTGGGGGTGTCGTTAACTTTTAATTGACACCCCCTGTGTATCGCATATGGCAGTGGGAACTATTAGATGTGTGGATGCGATGCGGTAACACGCTGCATATTCGCAGCGTTCCCGCATTGCACAAGTGTGAACCGAGCCTAAGACTGAAATCCAGTAATTTTTCAGCTCTCTGGTCATTTCTTGGTAAAAGGAAGCAAACACAGGTAAAATGGTCCCAAAATTAAATTTTGCATATTTTGGGGGTTTTGCCCTTAAAATGTTCACATCTTTGGCCAAAGGCTTAGGGAGGCAGAAAATGTGTCAAAACGGGATCAAAAGTCCCCAAAACGGATACAACAACACTTTAAAGCCCAAAACGTCAAGGAGAAAAGTGTTTTAATGCCACTTCCGGTTTTAAGGAGGTCACTTCCGGTTTGTCACTTCCGGTTTCAGACAATGCCAGTTTCCCAGGTCATTTCAAAGCTTTTTAAGTGCACGTTCACACTTGTGCGGCTGCGGAGATCGCATTCAATTCGGAGCGCACTGCTCCTTCATTACATGCGATCTCATGTGCGGTGCGAATTTCAGCCATACACTTTGTATGGCTGAATTCGCACTGCATCCGCACCAAAGACGCACAGGAGGCATTTTTTGAGCCGCATCAAAATCAAATCGCACAGTGGTTCACACTTGTGCGATCCGATTCTGTGCGTACTTGCAGATCGCACTGCGATATGCAATCAAACTGGGGGTGTCGATAACGTTTAATTGACACCCCCTGCGTATCGCATATGGCAGTGGGAACTGCTAGATGTGTGGATGCGATGCGGTAACACGCTGCATATTCGCAGCGTTCCCTCATCGCACAAGTGTGAACCAAGCCTAAGACTGAAATCCAGTCATTTTTCATCTCTCTGGTCATTTCTTGGTAAAAGGAAGCAAACACAGGTAAAATGGTCCCAAAATTTAATTTTGCATATTTTGGGGGTTTTGCCCTTAAAATGTTCACATCTTTGGCCAAAGGCTTAGGGAGGCAGAAAATGTGTCAAAACGGGATCAAAAGTCCCCAAAACGGATACAACAACACTTTAAAGCCCAAAACGTCAAGGAGAAAAGTGTTTTAATGCCACTTCCGGTTTTAAGGAGGTCACTTCCGGTTTGTCACTTCCGGTTTCAGACAATGCCAGTTTCCCAGGTCATTTCAAAGCTTTTTAAGTGCACGTTCACACTTGTGCGGCTGCGGGGATCGCATTCAATTCGGAGCGCACTGCTCCTTCATTACATGCGATCTCAAGTGCGGTGCGAATTTCAGCCATACACTTTGTATGGCTGAATTCGCACTGCATCCGCACCAAAGACGCACAGGAGGCATTTTTTGAGCCGCATCAAAATCAAATCGCACAGTGGTTCACACTTGTGCGATCCGATTCTGTGCGTACTTGCAGATCGCACTGCGAAATGCAATCAAACTGGGGGTGTCGATAACGTTTAATTGACACCCCCTGCGTATCGCATATGGCAGTGGGAACTGCTAGATGTGTGGATGCGATGCGGTAACACGCTGCATATTCGCAGCGTTCCCTCATCGCACAAGTGTGAACCAAGCCTAAGACTGAAATCCAGTCATTTTTCATCTCTCTGGTCATTTCTTGGTAAAAGGAAGCAAACACAGGTAAAATGGTCCCAAAATTTAATTTTGCATATTTTGGGGGTTTTGCCCTTAAAATGTTCACATCTTTGGCCAAAGGCCTAGGGAGGCAGAAAATGTGTCAAAACGGGATCAAAAGTCCCCAAAACGGATACAACAACACTTTAAAGCCCAAAACATCAAGGAGAAAAGTGTTTTAATGCCACTTCCGGTTTTAAGGAGGTCACTTCCGGTTTGTCACTTCCGGTTTCAGACAATGCCAGTTTCCCAGGTCATTTCAAAGCTTTTTAAGTGCACGTTCACACTTGTGCGGCTGCGGAGATCGCATTTAATTCGGAGCGCACTGCTCCTTCATTACATGCGATCTCATGTGCGGTGCGAATTTCAGCCATACACTTTGTATGGCTGAATTCGCACTGCATCCGCACCAAAGACGCACAGGAGGCATTTTTGAGCCGCATCAAAATCAAATCGCACAGTGGTTCACACTTGTGCGATCCGATTCTGTGCATACTTGCAGATCGCACTGCGATATGCGATCAAACTGGGGGTGTCGTTAACTTTTAATTGACACCCCCTGCGTATCGCATATGGCAGTGGGAACTGCTAGATGTGTGGATGCGATGCGGTAACACGCTGCATATTCGCAGCGTTCCCGCATTGCACAAGTGTGAACCGAGCCTAAGACTGAAATCCAGTAATTTTTCATCTCTCTGGTCATTTCTTGGTAAAAGGAAGCAAACACAGGTAAAATGGTCCCAAAATTAAATTTTGCATATTTTGGGGGTTTTGCCCTTAAAATGTTCACATCTTTGGCCAAAGGCTTAGGGAGGCAGAAAATGTGTCAAAACGGGATCAAAAGTCCCCAAAACGGATACAACAACACTTTAAAGCCCAAAACGTCAAGGAGAAAAGTGTTTTAATGCCACTTCCGGTTTTAAGGAGGTCACTTCCGGTTTGTCACTTCCGGTTTCAGACAATGCCAGTTTCCCAGGTCATTTCAAAGCTTTTTAAGTGCACGTTCACACTTGTGCGGCTGCGGAGATCGCATTCAATTCGGAGCGCACTGCTCCTTCATTACATGCGATCTCATGTGCGGTGCGAATTTCAGCCATACACTTTGTATGGCTGAATTCGCACTGCATCTGCACCAAAGACGCACAGGAGGCATTTTTTGAGCCGCATCAAATCAAATCGCACAGTGGTTCACACTTGTGCGATCCGATTCTGTGCGTACTTGCAGATCGCACTGCGATATGCAATCAAACTGGGGGTGTCGATAACGTTTAATTGACACCCCCTGCGTATCGCATATGGCAGTGGGAACTGCTAGATGTGTGGATGCGATGCGGTAACACGCTGCATATTCGCAGCGTTCCCTCATCGCACAAGTGTGAACCAAGCCTAAGACTGAAATCCAGTCATTTTTCATCTCTCTGGTCATTTCTTGGTAAAAGGAAGCAAACACAGGTAAAATGGTCCCAAAATTAAATTTTGCATATTTTGGGGGTTTTGCCCTTAAAATGTTCACATCTTTGGCCAAAGGCTTAGGGAGGCAGAAAATGTGTCAAAACGGGATCAAAAGTCCCCAAAACGGATACAACAACACTTTAAAGCCCAAAACGTCAAGGAGAAAAGTGTTTTAATGCCACTTCCGGTTTTAAGGAGGTCACTTCCGGTTTGTCACTTCCGGTTTCAGACAATGCCAGTTTCCCAGGTCATTTCAAAGCTTTTTAAGTGCACGTTCACACTTGTGCGGCTGCGGAGATCGCATTCAATTCGGAGCGCACTGCTCCTTCATTACATGCGATCTCATGTGCGGTGCGAATTTCAGCCATACACTTTGTATGGCTGAATTCGCACTGCATCCGCATCAAAGACGCACAGGAGGCATTTTTTGAGCCGCATCAAAATCAAATCGCACAGTGGTTCTTACTTGTGCGATCCGATTCTGTGTGTACTTGCAGATCGCACTGCGATATGCAATCAAACTGGGGGTGTCGATAACGTTTAATTGACACCCCCTGCGTATCGCATATGGCAGTGGGAACTGCTAGATGTGTGGATGCGATGCGGTAACACGCTGCATATTCGCAGCGTTCCCTCATCGCACAAGTGTGAACCAAGCCTAAGACTGAAATCCAGTCATTTTTCATCTCTCTGGTCATTTCTTGGTAAAAGGAAGCAAACACAGGTAAAATGGTCCCAAAATTTAATTTTGCATATTTTGGGGGTTTTCCCCTTAAAATGTTCACATCTTTGGCCAAAGGCCTAGGGAGGCAGAAAATGTGTCAAAACGGGATCAAAAGTCCCCAAAACGGATACAACAACACTTTAAAGCCCAAAACATCAAGGAGAAAAGTGTTTTAATGCCACTTCCGGTTTTAAGGAGGTCACTTCCGGTTTGTCACTTCCGGTTTCAGACAATGCCAGTTTCCCAGGTCATTTCAAAGCTTTTTAAGTGCACGTTCACACTTGTGCGGCTGCGGAGATCGCATTTAATTCGGAGCGCACTGCTCCTTCAATACATGCGATCTCATGTGCGGTGCGAATTTCAGCCATACACTTTGTATGGCTGAATTCGCACTGCATCCGCACCAAAGACGCACAGAAGGCATTTTTTAGCCGCATCAAAATCAAATCGCACAGTGGTTCACACTTGTGCGATCCGATTCTGTGCATACTTGCAGATCGCACTGCGATATGCGATCAAACTGGGGGTGTCGTTAACTTTTAATTGACACCCCCTGTGTATCGCATATGGCAGTGGGAACTATTAGATGTGTGGATGCGATGCGGTAACACGCTGCATATTCGCAGCGTTCCCGCATTGCACAAGTGTGAACCGAGCCTAAGACTGAATTCCAGTAATTTTTCAGCTCTCTGGTCATTTCTTGGTAAAAGGAAGCAAACACAGGTAAAATGGTCCCAAAATTAAATTTTGCATATTTTGGGGGTTTTGCCCTTAAAATGTTCACATCTTTGGCCAAAGGCTTAGGGAGGCAGAAAATGTGTCAAAACGGGATCAAAAGTCCCCAAAACGGATACAACAACACTTTAAAGCCCAAAACGTCAAGGAGAAAAGTGTTTTAATGCCACTTCTGGTTTTAAGGAGGTCACTTCCGGTTTGTCACTTCCGGTTTCAGACAATGCCAGTTTCCCAGGTCATTTCAAAGCTTTTTAAGTGCACGTTCACACTTGTGCGGCTGCGGAGATCGCATTCAATTCGGAGCGCACTGCTCCTTCATTACATGCGATCTCATGTGCGGTGCGAATTTCAGCCATACACTTTGTATGGCTGAATTCGCACTGCATCCGCACCAAAGACGCACAGGAGGCATTTTTTGAGCCGCATCAAAATCAAATCGCACAGTGGTTCACACTTGTGCGATCCGATTCTGTGCGTACTTGCAGATCGCACTGCGATATGCAATCAAACTGGGGGTGTCGATAACGTTTAATTGACACCCCCTGCGTATCGCATATGGCAGTGGGAACTGCTAGATGTGTGGATGCGATGCGGTAACACGCTGCATATTCGCAGCGTTCCCTCATCGCACAAGTGTGAACCAAGCCTAAGACTGAAATCCAGTCATTTTTCATCTCTCTGGTCATTTCTTGGTAAAAGGAAGCAAACACAGGTAAAATGGTCCCAAAATTTAATTTTGCATATTTTGGGGGTTTTGCCCTTAAAATGTTCACATCTTTGGCCAAAGGCTTAGGGAGGCAGAAAATGTGTCAAAACGGGATCAAAAGTCCCCAAAACGGATACAACAACACTTTAAAGCCCAAAACGTCAAGGAGAAAAGTGTTTTAATGCCACTTCCGGTTTTAAGGAGGTCACTTCCGGTTTGTCACTTCCGGTTTCAGACAATGCCAGTTTCCCAGGTCATTTCAAAGCTTTTTAAGTGCACGTTCACACTTGTGCGGCTGCGGGGATCGCATTCAATTCGGAGCGCACTGCTCCTTCATTACATGCGATCTCATGTGCGGTGCGAATTTCAGCCATACACTTTGTATGGCTGAATTCGCACTGCATCCGCACCAAAGACGCACAGGAGGCATTTTTTGAGCCGCATCAAAATCAAATCGCACAGTGGTTCACACTTGTGCGATCCGATTCTGTGCGTACTTGCAGATCGCACTGCGAAATGCAATCAAACTGGGGGTGTCGATAACGTTTAATTGACACCCCCTGCGTATCGCATATGGCAGTGGGAACTGCTAGATGTGTGGATGCGATGCGGTAACACGCTGCATATTCGCAGCGTTCCCTCATCGCACAAGTGTGAACCAAGCCTAAGACTGAAATCCAGTCATTTTTCATCTCTCTGGTCATTTCTTGGTAAAAGGAAGCAAACACAGGTAAAATGGTCCCAAAATTTAATTTTGCATATTTTGGGGTTTTCCCCTTAAAATGTTCACATCTTTGGCCAAAGGCCTAGGGAGGCAGAAAATGTGTCAAAACGGGATCAAAAGTCCCCAAAACGGATACAACAACACTTTAAAGCCCAAAACATCAAGGAGAAAAGTGTTTTAATGCCACTTCCGGTTTTAAGGAGGTCACTTCCGGTTTGTCACTTCCGGTTTCAGACAATGCCAGTTTCCCAGGTCATTTCAAAGCTTTTTAAGTGCACGTTCACACTTGTGCGGCTGCGGAGATCGCATTTAATTCGGAGCGCACTGCTCCTTCATTACATGCGATCTCATGTGCGGTGCGAATTTCAGCCATACACTTTGTATGGCTGAATTCGCACTGCATCCGCATCAAAGACGCACAGGGGGCATTTTTTGAGCCGCATCAAAATCAAATCGCACAGTGGTTCTTACTTGTGCAATCCGATTCTGTGCGTACTTGCAGATCGCACTGTGATATGCAATCAAACTGGGGGTGTCGATAACGTTTAATTGACACCCCCTGCGTATCGCATATGGCAGTGGGAACTGCTAGATGTGTGGATGCGATGCGGTAACACGCTGCATATTCGCAGCGTTCCCGCATTGCACAAGTGTGAACCGAGCCTAAGACTGAAATCCAGTCATTTTTCATCTCTCTGGTCATTTCTTGGTAAAAGGAAGCAAACACAGGTAAAATGGTCCCAAAATTAAATTTTGCATATTTTGGGGGTTTTCCCCTTAAAATGTTCACATCTTTGGCCAAAGGCCTAGGGAGGCAGAAAATGTGTCAAAACGGGATCAAAAGTCCCCAAAACGGATACAACAACACTTTAAAGCCCAAAACATCAAGGAGAAAAGTGTTTTAATGCCACTTCCGGTTTTAAGGAGGTCACTTCCGGTTTGTCACTTCCGGTTTCAGACAATGCCAGTTTCCCAGGTCATTTCAAAGCTTTTTAAGTGCACGTTCACACTTGTGCGGCTGCGGAGATCGCATTTAATTCGGAGTGCACTGCTCCTTCATTACATGCGATCTCATGTGCGGTGCAAATTTCAGCCATACACTTTGTATGGCTGAATTCGCACTGCATCCGCACCAAAGACGCACAGGAGGCATTTTTTGAGCTGCATCAAAATCAAATCGCACAGTGGTTCACACTTGTGCGATCCGATTCTGTGCATACTTGCAGATCGCACTGCGATATGCGATCAAACTGGGGGTGTCGTTAACTTTTAATTGACACCCCCTGCGTATCGCATATGGCAGTGGGAACTGCTAGATGTGTGGATGCGATGCGGTAACACGCTGCATATTCGCAGCGTTCCCGCATTGCACAAGTGTGAACCGAGCCTAAGACTGAAATCCAGTCATTTTTCATCTCTCTGGTCATTTCTTGGTAAAAGGAAGCAAACACAGGTAAAATGGTCCCAAAATTTAATTTTGCATATTTTGGGGGTTTTCCCCTTAAAATGTTCACATCTTTGGCCAAAGGCCTAGGGAGGCAGAAAATGTGTCAAAACGGGATCAAAAGTCCCCAAAACGGATACAACAACACTTTAAAGCCCAAAACATCAAGGAGAAAAGTGTTTTAATGCCACTTCCGGTTTTAAGGAGGTCACTTCCGGTTTGTCACTTCCGGTTTCAGACAATGCCAGTTTCCCAGGTCATTTCAAAGCTTTTTAAGTGCACGTTCACACTTGTGCGGCTGCGGAGATCGCATTTAATTCGGAGCGCACTGCTCCTTCAATACATGCGATCTCATGTGCGGTGCGAATTTCAGCCATACACTTTGTATGGCTGAATTCGCACTGCATCCGCACCAAAGACGCACAGAAGGCATTTTTTAGCCGCATCAAAATCAAATCGCACAGTGGTTCACACTTGTGCGATCCGATTCTGTGCATACTTGCAGATCGCACTGCGATATGCGATCAAACTGGGGGTGTCGTTAACTTTTAATTGACACCCCCTGTGTATCGCATATGGCAGTGGGAACTATTAGATGTGTGGATGCGATGCGGTAACACGCTGCATATTCGCAGCGTTCCCGCATTGCACAAGTGTGAACCGAGCCTAAGACTGAAATCCAGTAATTTTTCAGCTCTCTGGTCATTTCTTGGTAAAAGGAAGCAAACACAGGTAAAATGGTCCCAAAATTAAATTTTGCATATTTTGGGGGTTTTGCCCTTAAAATGTTCACATCTTTGGCCAAAGGCTTAGGGAGGCAGAAAATGTGTCAAAACGGGATCAAAAGTCCCCAAAACGGATACAACAACACTTTAAAGCCCAAAACGTCAAGGAGAAAAGTGTTTTAATGCCACTTCCGGTTTTAAGGAGGTCACTTCCGGTTTGTCACTTCCGGTTTCAGACAATGCCAGTTTCCCAGGTCATTTCAAAGCTTTTTAAGTGCACGTTCACACTTGTGCGGCTGCGGAGATCGCATTCAATTCGGAGCGCACTGCTCCTTCATTACATGCGATCTCATGTGCGGTGCGAATTTCAGCCATACACTTTGTATGGCTGAATTCGCACTGCATCCGCACCAAAGACGCACAGGAGGCATTTTTTGAGCCGCATCAAAATCAAATCGCACAGTGGTTCACACTTGTGCGATCCGATTCTGTGCGTACTTGCAGATCGCACTGCGATATGCAATCAAACTGGGGGTGTCGATAACGTTTAATTGACACCCCCTGCGTATCGCATATGGCAGTGGGAACTGCTAGATGTGTGGATGCGATGCGGTAACACGCTGCATATTCGCAGCGTTCCCTCATCGCACAAGTGTGAACCAAGCCTAAGACTGAAATCCAGTCATTTTTCATCTCTCTGGTCATTTCTTGGTAAAAGGAAGCAAACACAGGTAAAATGGTCCCAAAATTTAATTTTGCATATTTTGGGGGTTTTGCCCTTAAAATGTTCACATCTTTGGCCAAAGGCTTAGGGAGGCAGAAAATGTGTCAAAACGGGATCAAAAGTCCCCAAAACGGATACAACAACACTTTAAAGCCCAAAACGTCAAGGAGAAAAGTGTTTTAATGCCACTTCCGGTTTTAAGGAGGTCACTTCCGGTTTGTCACTTCCGGTTTCAGACAATGCCAGTTTCCCAGGTCATTTCAAAGCTTTTTAAGTGCACGTTCACACTTGTGCGGCTGCGGGGATCGCATTCAATTCGGAGCGCACTGCTCCTTCATTACATGCGATCTCAAGTGCGGTGCGAATTTCAGCCATACACTTTGTATGGCTGAATTCGCACTGCATCCGCACCAAAGACGCACAGGAGGCATTTTTTGAGCCGCATCAAAATCAAATCGCACAGTGGTTCACACTTGTGCGATCCGATTCTGTGCGTACTTGCAGATCGCACTGCGAAATGCAATCAAACTGGGGGTGTCGATAACGTTTAATTGACACCCCCTGCGTATCGCATATGGCAGTGGGAACTGCTAGATGTGTGGATGCGATGCGGTAACACGCTGCATATTCGCAGCGTTCCCTCATCGCACAAGTGTGAACCAAGCCTAAGACTGAAATCCAGTCATTTTTCATCTCTCTGGTCATTTCTTGGTAAAAGGAAGCAAACACAGGTAAAATGGTCCCAAAATTTAATTTTGCATATTTTGGGGGTTTTGCCCTTAAAATGTTCACATCTTTGGCCAAAGGCCTAGGGAGGCAGAAAATGTGTCAAAACGGGATCAAAAGTCCCCAAAACGGATACAACAACACTTTAAAGCCCAAAACATCAAGGAGAAAAGTGTTTTAATGCCACTTCCGGTTTTAAGGAGGTCACTTCCGGTTTGTCACTTCCGGTTTCAGACAATGCCAGTTTCCCAGGTCATTTCAAAGCTTTTTAAGTGCACGTTCACACTTGTGCGGCTGCGGAGATCGCATTTAATTCGGAGCGCACTGCTCCTTCATTACATGCGATCTCATGTGCGGTGCGAATTTCAGCCATACACTTTGTATGGCTGAATTCGCACTGCATCCGCACCAAAGACGCACAGGAGGCATTTTTGAGCCGCATCAAAATCAAATCGCACAGTGGTTCACACTTGTGCGATCCGATTCTGTGCATACTTGCAGATCGCACTGCGATATGCGATCAAACTGGGGGTGTCGTTAACTTTTAATTGACACCCCCTGCGTATCGCATATGGCAGTGGGAACTGCTAGATGTGTGGATGCGATGCGGTAACACGCTGCATATTCGCAGCGTTCCCGCATTGCACAAGTGTGAACCGAGCCTAAGACTGAAATCCAGTAATTTTTCATCTCTCTGGTCATTTCTTGGTAAAAGGAAGCAAACACAGGTAAAATGGTCCCAAAATTAAATTTTGCATATTTTGGGGGTTTTGCCCTTAAAATGTTCACATCTTTGGCCAAAGGCTTAGGGAGGCAGAAAATGTGTCAAAACGGGATCAAAAGTCCCCAAAACGGATACAACAACACTTTAAAGCCCAAAACGTCAAGGAGAAAAGTGTTTTAATGCCACTTCCGGTTTTAAGGAGGTCACTTCCGGTTTGTCACTTCCGGTTTCAGACAATGCCAGTTTCCCAGGTCATTTCAAAGCTTTTTAAGTGCACGTTCACACTTGTGCGGCTGCGGAGATCGCATTCAATTCGGAGCGCACTGCTCCTTCATTACATGCGATCTCATGTGCGGTGCGAATTTCAGCCATACACTTTGTATGGCTGAATTCGCACTGCATCTGCACCAAAGACGCACAGGAGGCATTTTTTGAGCCGCATCAAATCAAATCGCACAGTGGTTCACACTTGTGCGATCCGATTCTGTGCGTACTTGCAGATCGCACTGCGATATGCAATCAAACTGGGGGTGTCGATAACGTTTAATTGACACCCCCTGCGTATCGCATATGGCAGTGGGAACTGCTAGATGTGTGGATGCGATGCGGTAACACGCTGCATATTCGCAGCGTTCCCTCATCGCACAAGTGTGAACCAAGCCTAAGACTGAAATCCAGTCATTTTTCATCTCTCTGGTCATTTCTTGGTAAAAGGAAGCAAACACAGGTAAAATGGTCCCAAAATTAAATTTTGCATATTTTGGGGGTTTTGCCCTTAAAATGTTCACATCTTTGGCCAAAGGCTTAGGGAGGCAGAAAATGTGTCAAAACGGGATCAAAAGTCCCCAAAACGGATACAACAACACTTTAAAGCCCAAAACGTCAAGGAGAAAAGTGTTTTAATGCCACTTCCGGTTTTAAGGAGGTCACTTCCGGTTTGTCACTTCCGGTTTCAGACAATGCCAGTTTCCCAGGTCATTTCAAAGCTTTTTAAGTGCACGTTCACACTTGTGCGGCTGCGGAGATCGCATTCAATTCGGAGCGCACTGCTCCTTCATTACATGCGATCTCATGTGCGGTGCGAATTTCAGCCATACACTTTGTATGGCTGAATTCGCACTGCATCCGCATCAAAGACGCACAGGAGGCATTTTTTGAGCCGCATCAAAATCAAATCGCACAGTGGTTCTTACTTGTGCGATCCGATTCTGTGTGTACTTGCAGATCGCACTGCGATATGCAATCAAACTGGGGGTGTCGATAACGTTTAATTGACACCCCCTGCGTATCGCATATGGCAGTGGGAACTGCTAGATGTGTGGATGCGATGCGGTAACACGCTGCATATTCGCAGCGTTCCCTCATCGCACAAGTGTGAACCAAGCCTAAGACTGAAATCCAGTCATTTTTCATCTCTCTGGTCATTTCTTGGTAAAAGGAAGCAAACACAGGTAAAATGGTCCCAAAATTTAATTTTGCATATTTTGGGGGTTTTCCCCTTAAAATGTTCACATCTTTGGCCAAAGGCCTAGGGAGGCAGAAAATGTGTCAAAACGGGATCAAAAGTCCCCAAAACGGATACAACAACACTTTAAAGCCCAAAACATCAAGGAGAAAAGTGTTTTAATGCCACTTCCTGTTTTAAGGAGGTCACTTCCGGTTTGTCACTTCCGGTTTCAGACAATGCCAGTTTCCCAGGTCATTTCAAAGCTTTTTAAGTGCACGTTCACACTTGTGCGGCTGCGGAGATCGCATTTAATTCGGAGCGCACTGCTCCTTCAATACATGCGATCTCATGTGCGGTGCGAATTTCAGCCATACACTTTGTATGGCTGAATTCGCACTGCATCCGCACCAAAGACGCACAGAAGGCATTTTTTAGCCGCATCAAAATCAAATCGCACAGTGGTTCACACTTGTGCGATCCGATTCTGTGCATACTTGCAGATCGCACTGCGATATGCGATCAAACTGGGGGTGTCGTTAACTTTTAATTGACACCCCCTGTGTATCGCATATGGCAGTGGGAACTATTAGATGTGTGGATGCGATGCGGTAACACGCTGCATATTCGCAGCGTTCCCGCATTGCACAAGTGTGAACCGAGCCTAAGACTGAATTCCAGTAATTTTTCAGCTCTCTGGTCATTTCTTGGTAAAAGGAAGCAAACACAGGTAAAATGGTCCCAAAATTAAATTTTGCATATTTTGGGGGTTTTGCCCTTAAAATGTTCACATCTTTGGCCAAAGGCTTAGGGAGGCAGAAAATGTGTCAAAACGGGATCAAAAGTCCCCAAAACGGATACAACAACACTTTAAAGCCCAAAACGTCAAGGAGAAAAGTGTTTTAATGCCACTTCTGGTTTTAAGGAGGTCACTTCCGGTTTGTCACTTCCGGTTTCAGACAATGCCAGTTTCCCAGGTCATTTCAAAGCTTTTTAAGTGCACGTTCACACTTGTGCGGCTGCGGAGATCGCATTCAATTCGGAGCGCACTGCTCCTTCATTACATGCGATCTCATGTGCGGTGCGAATTTCAGCCATACACTTTGTATGGCTGAATTCGCACTGCATCCGCACCAAAGACGCACAGGAGGCATTTTTTGAGCCGCATCAAAATCAAATCGCACAGTGGTTCACACTTGTGCGATCCGATTCTGTGCGTACTTGCAGATCGCACTGCGATATGCAATCAAACTGGGGGTGTCGATAACGTTTAATTGACACCCCCTGCGTATCGCATATGGCAGTGGGAACTGCTAGATGTGTGGATGCGATGCGGTAACACGCTGCATATTCGCAGCGTTCCCTCATCGCACAAGTGTGAACCAAGCCTAAGACTGAAATCCAGTCATTTTTCATCTCTCTGGTCATTTCTTGGTAAAAGGAAGCAAACACAGGTAAAATGGTCCCAAAATTTAATTTTGCATATTTTGGGGGTTTTGCCCTTAAAATGTTCACATCTTTGGCCAAAGGCTTAGGGAGGCAGAAAATGTGTCAAAACGGGATCAAAAGTCCCCAAAACGGATACAACAACACTTTAAAGCCCAAAACGTCAAGGAGAAAAGTGTTTTAATGCCACTTCCGGTTTTAAGGAGGTCACTTCCGGTTTGTCACTTCCGGTTTCAGACAATGCCAGTTTCCCAGGTCATTTCAAAGCTTTTTAAGTGCACGTTCACACTTGTGCGGCTGCGGGGATCGCATTCAATTCGGAGCGCACTGCTCCTTCATTACATGCGATCTCATGTGCGGTGCGAATTTCAGCCATACACTTTGTATGGCTGAATTCGCACTGCATCCGCACCAAAGACGCACAGGAGGCATTTTTTGAGCCGCATCAAAATCAAATCGCACAGTGGTTCACACTTGTGCGATCCGATTCTGTGCGTACTTGCAGATCGCACTGCGAAATGCAATCAAACTGGGGGTGTCGATAACGTTTAATTGACACCCCCTGCGTATCGCATATGGCAGTGGGAACTGCTAGATGTGTGGATGCGATGCGGTAACACGCTGCATATTCGCAGCGTTCCCTCATCGCACAAGTGTGAACCAAGCCTAAGACTGAAATCCAGTCATTTTTCATCTCTCTGGTCATTTCTTGGTAAAAGGAAGCAAACACAGGTAAAATGGTCCCAAAATTTAATTTTGCATATTTTGGGGTTTTCCCCTTAAAATGTTCACATCTTTGGCCAAAGGCCTAGGGAGGCAGAAAATGTGTCAAAACGGGATCAAAAGTCCCCAAAACGGATACAACAACACTTTAAAGCCCAAAACATCAAGGAGAAAAGTGTTTTAATGCCACTTCCGGTTTTAAGGAGGTCACTTCCGGTTTGTCACTTCCGGTTTCAGACAATGCCAGTTTCCCAGGTCATTTCAAAGCTTTTTAAGTGCACGTTCACACTTGTGCGGCTGCGGAGATCGCATTTAATTCGGAGCGCACTGCTCCTTCATTACATGCGATCTCATGTGCGGTGCGAATTTCAGCCATACACTTTGTATGGCTGAATTCGCACTGCATCCGCATCAAAGACGCACAGGGGGCATTTTTTGAGCCGCATCAAAATCAAATCGCACAGTGGTTCTTACTTGTGCAATCCGATTCTGTGCGTACTTGCAGATCGCACTGTGATATGCAATCAAACTGGGGGTGTCGATAACGTTTAATTGACACCCCCTGCGTATCGCATATGGCAGTGGGAACTGCTAGATGTGTGGATGCGATGCGGTAACACGCTGCATATTCGCAGCGTTCCCGCATTGCACAAGTGTGAACCGAGCCTAAGACTGAAATCCAGTCATTTTTCATCTCTCTGGTCATTTCTTGGTAAAAGGAAGCAAACACAGGTAAAATGGTCCCAAAATTAAATTTTGCATATTTTGGGGGTTTTCCCCTTAAAATGTTCACATCTTTGGCCAAAGGCCTAGGGAGGCAGAAAATGTGTCAAAACGGGATCAAAAGTCCCCAAAACGGATACAACAACACTTTAAAGCCCAAAACATCAAGGAGAAAAGTGTTTTAATGCCACTTCCGGTTTTAAGGAGGTCACTTCCGGTTTGTCACTTCCGGTTTCAGACAATGCCAGTTTCCCAGGTCATTTCAAAGCTTTTTAAGTGCACGTTCACACTTGTGCGGCTGCGGAGATCGCATTTAATTCGGAGTGCACTGCTCCTTCATTACATGCGATCTCATGTGCGGTGCAAATTTCAGCCATACACTTTGTATGGCTGAATTCGCACTGCATCCGCACCAAAGACGCACAGGAGGCATTTTTTGAGCTGCATCAAAATCAAATCGCACAGTGGTTCACACTTGTGCGATCCGATTCTGTGCATACTTGCAGATCGCACTGCGATATGCGATCAAACTGGGGGTGTCGTTAACTTTTAATTGACACCCCCTGCGTATCGCATATGGCAGTGGGAACTGCTAGATGTGTGGATGCGATGCGGTAACACGCTGCATATTCGCAGCGTTCCCGCATTGCACAAGTGTGAACCGAGCCTAAGACTGAAATCCAGTCATTTTTCATCTCTCTGGTCATTTCTTGGTAAAAGGAAGCAAACACAGGTAAAATGGTCCCAAAATTTAATTTTGCATATTTTGGGGGTTTTCCCCTTAAAATGTTCACATCTTTGGCCAAAGGCCTAGGGAGGCAGAAAATGTGTCAAAACGGGATCAAAAGTCCCCAAAACGGATACAACAACACTTTAAAGCCCAAAACATCAAGGAGAAAAGTGTTTTAATGCCTCTTCCGGTTTTAAGGAGGTCACTTCCAGTTTGTCACTTCCGGTTTCAGACAATGCCAGTTTCCCAGGTCATTTCAAAGCTTTTTAAGTGCACGTTCACACTTGTGCGGCTGCGGAGATCGCATTCAATTCGGAGCGCACTGCTCCTTCATTACATGCTATCTCATGTGCGGTGCGAATTTCAGCCATACACTTTGTATGGCTGAATTCGCACTGCATCCGCACCAAAGACGCACAGGAGGCATTTTTGAGCCGCATCAAAATCAAATCGCACAGTGGTTCACACTTGTGCGATCCGATTCTGTGCATACTTGCAGATCGCACTGCGATATGCGATCAAACTGGGGGTGTCGTTAACTTTTAATTGACACCCCCTGCGTATCGCATATGGCAGTGGGAACTGCTAGATGTGTGGATGCGATGCGGTAACATGCTGCATATTCGCAGCGTTCCCGCATTGCACAAGTGTGAACCGAGCCTAAGACTGAAATCCAGTAATTTTTCATCTCTCTGGTCATTTCTTGGTAAAAGGATGCAAACACAGGTAAAATGGTCCCAAAATAAAATTTTGCATATTTTGGGGGTTTTGCCCTTAAAATGTTCACATCTTTGGCCAAAGGCTTAGGGAGGCAGAAAATGTGTCAAAACGGGATCAAAAGTCCCCAAAACGGATACAACAACACTTTAAAGCCCAAAACGTCAAGGAGAAAAGTGTTTTAATGCCACTTCCGGTTTTAAGGAGGTCACTTCCGGTTTGTCACTTCCGGTTTCAGACAATGCCAGTTTCCCAGGTCATTTCAAAGCTTTTTAAGTGCACGTTCACACTTGTGCGGCTGCGGAGATCGCATTCAATTCGGAGCGCACTGCTCCTTCATTACATGCGATCTCATGTGCGGTGCGAATTTCAGCCATACACTTTGTATGGCTGAATTCGCACTGCATCCGCACCAAAGACGCACAGGAGGCATTTTTTGAGCCGCATCAAAATCAAATCGCACAGTGGTTCACACTTGTGCGATCCGATTCTGTGCGTACTTGCAGATCGCACTGCGATATGCAATCAAACTGAAGGTGTCGATAACGTTTAATTGACACCCCCTGCGTATCGCATATGGCAGTGGGAACTGCTAGATGTGTGGATGCGATGCGGTAACACGCTGCATATTCGCAGCGTTCCCTCATCGCACAAGTGTGAACCAAGCCTAAGACTGAAATCCAGACATTTTTCATCTCTCTGGTCATTTCTTGGTAAAAGGAAGCAAACACAGGTAAAATGGTCCCAAAATTTAATTTTGCATATTTTGGGGGTTTTGCCCTTAAAATGTTCACATCTTTGGCCAAAGGCCTAGGGAGGCAGAAAATGTGTCAAAACGGGATCAAAAGTCCCCAAAACGGATACAACAACACTTTAAAGCCCAAAACATCAAGGAGAAAAGTGTTTTAATGCCACTTCCGGTTTTAAGGAGGTCACTTCCGGTTTGTCACTTCCGGTTTCAGACAATGCCAGTTTCCCAGGTCATTTCAAAGCTTTTTAAGTGCACGTTCACACTTGTGCGGCTGCGGAGATCGCATTTAATTCGGAGCGCACTGCTCCTTCATTACATGCGATCTCATGTGCGGTGCGAATTTCAGCCATACACTTTGTATGGCTGAATTCGCACTGCATCCGCACCAAAGACGCACAGGAGGCATTTTTGAGCCGCATCAAAATCAAATCGCACAGTGGTTCACACTTGTGCGATCCGATTCTGTGCATACTTGCAGATCGCACTGCGATATGCGATCAAACTGGGGGTGTCGTTAACTTTTAATTGACACCCCCTGCGTATCGCATATGGCAGTGGGAACTGCTAGATGTGTGGATGCGATGCGGTAACACGCTGCATATTCGCAGCGTTCCCGCATTGCACAAGTGTGAACCGAGCCTAAGACTGAAATCCAGTAATTTTTCATCTCTCTGGTCATTTCTTGGTAAAAGGAAGCAAACACAGGTAAAATGGTCCCAAAATTAAATTTTGCATATTTTGGGGGTTTTGCCCTTAAAATGTTCACATCTTTGGCCAAAGGCTTAGGGAGGCAGAAAATGTGTCAAAACGGGATCAAAAGTCCCCAAAACGGATACAACAACACTTTAAAGCCCAAAACGTCAAGGAGAAAAGTGTTTTAATGCCACTTCCGGTTTTAAGGAGGTCACTTCCGGTTTGTCACTTCCGGTTTCAGACAATGCCAGTTTCCCAGGTCATTTCAAAGCTTTTTAAGTGCACGTTCACACTTGTGCGGCTGCGGAGATCGCATTCAATTCGGAGCGCACTGCTCCTTCATTACATGCGATCTCATGTGCGGTGCGAATTTCAGCCATACACTTTGTATGGCTGAATTCGCACTGCATCTGCACCAAAGACGCACAGGAGGCATTTTTTGAGCCGCATCAAATCAAATCGCACAGTGGTTCACACTTGTGCGATCCGATTCTGTGCGTACTTGCAGATCGCACTGCGATATGCAATCAAACTGGGGGTGTCGATAACGTTTAATTGACACCCCCTGCGTATCGCATATGGCAGTGGGAACTGCTAGATGTGTGGATGCGATGCGGTAACACGCTGCATATTCGCAGCGTTCCCTCATCGCACAAGTGTGAACCAAGCCTAAGACTGAAATCCAGTCATTTTTCATCTCTCTGGTCATTTCTTGGTAAAAGGAAGCAAACACAGGTAAAATGGTCCCAAAATTAAATTTTGCATATTTTGGGGGTTTTGCCCTTAAAATGTTCACATCTTTGGCCAAAGGCTTAGGGAGGCAGAAAATGTGTCAAAACGGGATCAAAAGTCCCCAAAACGGATACAACAACACTTTAAAGCCCAAAACGTCAAGGAGAAAAGTGTTTTAATGCCACTTCCGGTTTTAAGGAGGTCACTTCCGGTTTGTCACTTCCGGTTTCAGACAATGCCAGTTTCCCAGGTCATTTCAAAGCTTTTTAAGTGCACGTTCACACTTGTGCGGCTGCGGAGATCGCATTCAATTCGGAGCGCACTGCTCCTTCATTACATGCGATCTCATGTGCGGTGCGAATTTCAGCCATACACTTTGTATGGCTGAATTCGCACTGCATCCGCATCAAAGACGCACAGGAGGCATTTTTTGAGCCGCATCAAAATCAAATCGCACAGTGGTTCTTACTTGTGCGATCCGATTCTGTGTGTACTTGCAGATCGCACTGCGATATGCAATCAAACTGGGGGTGTCGATAACGTTTAATTGACACCCCCTGCGTATCGCATATGGCAGTGGGAACTGCTAGATGTGTGGATGCGATGCGGTAACACGCTGCATATTCGCAGCGTTCCCGCATCGCACAAGTGTGAACCAAGCCTAAGACTGAAATCCAGTCATTTTTCATCCCTCTGGTCATTTCTTGGTAAAAGGAAGCAAACACAGGTAAAATGGTCCCAAAATTTAATTTTGCATATTTTAGGGGGTTTGCCCTTAAAATGTTCACATCTTTGGCCAAAGGCTTAGGGAGGCAGAAAATGTGTCTAAACGGGATCAAAAGTCCCCAAAACGGATACAACAACACTTTAAAGCCCAAAACGTCAAGGAGAAAAGTGTTTTAATGCCACTTCCGGTTTTAAGGAGGTCACTACCGGTTTGTCACTTCCGGTTTCAGACAATGCCAGTTTCCCAGGTCATTTCAAAGCTTTTTAAGTGCACGTTCACACTTGTGCGGCTGCGGAGATCGCATTTAATTCGGAGTGCACTGCTCCTTCATTACATGCGATCTCATGTGCGGTGCAAATTTCAGCCATACACTTTGTATGGCTGAATTCGCACTGCATCCGCACCAAAGACGCACAGGAGGCATTTTTTGAGCTGCATCAAAATCAAATCGCACAGTGGTTCACACTTGTGCGATCCGATTCTGTGCATACTTGCAGATCGCACTGCGATATGCGATCAAACTGGGGGTGTCGTTAACTTTTAATTGACACCCCCTGCGTATCGCATATGGCAGTGGGAACTGCTAGATGTGTGGATGCGATGCGGTAACACGCTGCATATTCGCAGCGTTCCCGCATTGCACAAGTGTGAACCGAGCCTAAGACTGAAATCCAGTCATTTTTCATCTCTCTGGTCATTTCTTGGTAAAAGGAAGCAAACACAGGTAAAATGGTCCCAAAATTTAATTTTGCATATTTTGGGGGTTTTCCCCTTAAAATGTTCACATCTTTGGCCAAAGGCCTAGGGAGGCAGAAAATGTGTCAAAACGGGATCAAAAGTCCCCAAAACGGATACAACAACACTTTAAAGCCCAAAACATCAAGGAGAAAAGTGTTTTAATGCCACTTCCGGTTTTAAGGAGGTCACTTCCAGTTTGTCACTTCCGGTTTCAGACAATGCCAGTTTCCCAGGTCATTTCAAAGCTTTTTAAGTGCACGTTCACACTTGTGCGGCTGCGGAGATCGCATTCAATTCGGAGCGCACTGCTCCTTCATTACATGCTATCTCATGTGCGGTGCGAATTTCAGCCATACACTTTGTATGGCTGAATTCGCACTGCATCCGCACCAAAGACGCACAGGAGGCATTTTTGAGCCGCATCAAAATCAAATCGCACAGTGGTTCACACTTGTGCGATCCGATTCTGTGCATACTTGCAGATCGCACTGCGATATGCGATCAAACTGGGGGTGTCGTTAACTTTTAATTGACACCCCCTGCGTATCGCATATGGCAGTGGGAACTGCTAGATGTGTGGATGCGATGCGGTAACATGCTGCATATTCGCAGCGTTCCCGCATTGCACAAGTGTGAACCGAGCCTAAGACTGAAATCCAGTAATTTTTCATCTCTCTGGTCATTTCTTGGTAAAAGGATGCAAACACAGGTAAAATGGTCCCAAAATTAAATTTTGCATATTTTGGGGGTTTTGCCCTTAAAATGTTCACATCTTTGGCCAAAGGCTTAGGGAGGCAGAAAATGTGTCAAAACGGGATCAAAAGTCCCCAAAACGGATACAACAACACTTTAAAGCCCAAAACGTCAAGGAGAAAAGTGTTTTAATGCCACTTCCGGTTTTAAGGAGGTCACTTCCGGTTTGTCACTTCCGGTTTCAGACAATGCCAGTTTCCCAGGTCATTTCAAAGCTTTTTAAGTGCACGTTCACACTTGTGCGGCTGCGGAGATCGCATTCAATTCGGAGCGCACTGCTCCTTCATTACATGCGATCTCATGTGCGGTGCGAATTTCAGCCATACACTTTGTATGGCTGAATTCGCACTGCATCCGCACCAAAGACGCACAGGAGGCATTTTTTGAGCCGCATCAAAATCAAATCGCACAGTGGTTCACACTTGTGCGATCCGATTCTGTGCGTACTTGCAGATCGCACTGCGATATGCAATCAAACTGGGGGTGTCGATAACGTTTAATTGACACCCCCTGCGTATCGCATATGGCAGTGGGAACTGCTAGATGTGTGGATGCGATGCGGTAACACGCTGCATATTCGCAGCGTTCCCTCATCGCACAAGTGTGAACCAAGCCTAAGACTGAAATCCAGTAATTTTTCATCTCTCTGGTCATTTCTTGGTAAAAGGAAGCAAACACAGGTAAAATGGTCCCAAAATTAAATTTTGCATATTTTGGGGGTTTTGCCCTTAAAATGTTCACATCTTTGGCCAAAGGCTTAGGGAGGCAGAAAATGTGTCAAAACGGGATCAAAAGTCCCCAAAACGGATACAACAACACTTTAAAGCCCAAAACGTCAAGGAGAAAAGTGTTTTAATGCCACTTCCGGTTTTAAGGAGGTCACTTCCGGTTTGTCACTTCCGGTTTCAGACAATGCCAGTTTCCCAGGTCATTTCAAAGCTTTTTAAGTGCACGTTCACACTTGTGCGGCTGCGGAGATTGCATTCAATTCGGAGCGCACTGCTCCTTCATTACATGCGATCTCATGTGCGGTGCGAATTTCAGCCATACACTTTGTATGGCTGAATTCGCACTGCATCTGCACCAAAGACGCACAGGAGGCATTTTTTGAGCCGCATCAAAATCAAATCGCACAGTGGTTCACACTTGTGCGATCCGATTCTGTGCGTACTTGCAGATCGCACTGCGATATGCAATCAAACTGGGGGTGTCGATAACGTTTAATTGACACCCCCTGCGTATCGCATATGGCAGTGGGAACTGCTAGATGTGTGGATGCAATGCGGTAACACGCTGCATATTCGAAGCGTTCCCTCATCGCACAAGTGTGAACCAAGCCTAAGACTGAAATCCAGTCATTTTTCATCTCTCTGGTCATATCTTGGTAAAAGGAAGCAAACACAGGTAAAATGGTCCCAAAATTTAATTTTGCATATTTTGGGGGTTTTGCCCTTAAAATGTTCACATCTTTGGCCAAAGGCCTAGGGAGGCAGAAAATGTGTCAAAACGGGATCAAAAGTCCCCAAAACGGATACAACAACACTTTAAAGCCCAAAACATCAAGGAGAAAAGTGTTTTAATGCCACTTCCGGTTTTAAGGAGGTCACTTCCGGTTTGTCACTTCCGGTTTCAGACAATGCCAGTTTCCCAGGTCATTTCAAAGCTTTTTAAGTGCACGTTCACACTTGTGCGGCTGCGGAGATCGCATTTAATTCGGAGCGCACTGCTCCTTCAATACATGCGATCTCATGTGCGGTGCGAATTTCAGCCATACACTTTGTATGGCTGAATTCGCACTGCATCCGCACCAAAGACGCACAGAAGGCATTTTTTAGCCGCATCAAAATTAAATCGCACAGTGGTTCACACTTGTGCGATCCGATTCTGTGCATACTTGCAGATCGCACTGCGATATGCGATCAAACTGGGGGTGTCGTTAACTTTTAATTGACACCCCCTGCGTATCGCATATGGCAGTGGGAACTGCTAGATGTGTGGATGCAATGCGGTAACACGCTGCATATTCGAAGCGTTCCCTCATCGCACAAGTGTGAACCAAGCCTAAGACTGAAATCCAGTCATTTTTCATCTCTCTGGTCATTTCTTGGTAAAAGGAAGCAAACACAGGTAAAATGGTCCCAAAATTTAATTTTGCATATTTTGGGGGTTTTGCCCTTAAAATGTTCACATCTTTGGCCAAAGGCTTAGGGAGGCAGAAAATGTGTCAAAACGGGATCAAAAGTCCCCAAAACGGATACAACAACACTTTAAAGCCCAAAACGTCAAGGAGAAAAGTGTTTTAATGCCACTTCCGGTTTTAAGGAGGTCACTTCCGGTTTGTCACTTCCGGTTTCAGACAATGCCAGTTTCCCAGGTCATTTCAAAGCTTTTTAAGTGCACGTTCACACTTGTGCGGCTGCGGAGATCGCATTCAATTCGGAGCGCACTGCTCCTTCATTACATGCGATCTCATGTGCGGTGCGAATTTCAGCCATACACTTTGTATGGCTGAATTCGCACTGCATCCGCACCAAAGACGCACAGGAGGCATTTTTTGAGCCGCATCAAAATCAAATCGCACAGTGGTTCACACTTGTGCGATCCGATTCTGTGCGTACTTGCAGATCGCACTGCGATATGCAATCAAACTGGGGGTGTCGATAACGTTTAATTGACACCCCCTGCGTATCGCATATGGCAGTGGGAACTGCTAGATGTGTGGATGCGATGCGGTAACACGCTGCATATTCGCAGCGTTCCCTCATCGCACAAGTGTGAACCAAGCCTAAGACTGAAATCCAGTCATTTTTCATCTCTCTGGTCATTTCTTGGTAAAAGGAAGCAAACACAGGTAAAATGGTCCCAAAATTTAATTTTGCATATTTTGGGGGTTTTGCCCTTAAAATGTTCACATCTTTGGCCAAAGGCTTAGGGAGGCAGAAAATGTGTCAAAACGGGATCAAAAGTCCCCAAAACGGATACAACAACACTTTAAAGCCCAAAACGTCAAGGAGAAAAGTGTTTTAATGCCACTTCCGGTTTTAAGGAGGTCACTTCCGGTTTGTCACTTCCGGTTTCAGACAATGCCAGTTTCCCAGGTCATTTCAAAGCTTTTTAAGTGCACGTTCACACTTGTGCGGCTGCGGAGATCGCATTCAATTCGGAGCGCACTGCTCCTTCATTACATGCGATCTCATGTGCGGTGCGAATTTCAGCCATACACTTTGTATGGCTGAATTCGCACTGCATCCGCACCAAAGACGCACAGGAGGCATTTTTTGAGCCGCATCAAAATCAAATCGCACAGTGGTTCACACTTGTGCGATCCGATTCTGTGCGTACTTGCAGATCGCACTGCGAAATGCAATCAAACTGGGGGTGTCGATAACGTTTAATTGACACCCCCTGCGTATCGCATATGGCAGTGGGAACTGCTAGATGTGTGGATGCGATGCGGTAACACGCTGCATATTCGCAGCGTTCCCTCATCGCACAAGTGTGAACCAAGCCTAAGACTGAAATCCAGTCATTTTTCATCTCTCTGGTCATTTCTTGGTAAAAGGAAGCAAACACAGGTAAAATGGTCCCAAAATTTAATTTTGCATATTTTGGGGGTTTTCCCCTTAAAATGTTCACATCTTTGGCCAAAGGCCTAGGGAGGCAGAAAATGTGTCAAAACGGGATCAAAAGTCCCCAAAACGGATACAACAACACTTTAAAGCCCAAAACATCAAGGAGAAAAGTGTTTTAATGCCACTTCCGGTTTTAAGGAGGTCACTTCCGGTTTGTCACTTCCGGTTTCAGACAATGCCAGTTTCCCAGGTCATTTCAAAGCTTTTTAAGTGCACGTTCACACTTGTGCGGCTGCGGAGATCGCATTTAATTCGGAGCGCACTGCTCCTTCATTACATGCGATCTCATGTGCGGTGCGAATTTCAGCCATACACTTTGTATGGCTGAATTCGCACTGCATCCGCATCAAAGACGCACAGGAGGCATTTTTTGAGCCGCATCAAAATCAAATCGCACAGTGGTTCTTACTTGTGCGATCCGATTCTGTGCGTACTTGCAGATCGCACTGCGATATGCAATCAAACTGGGGGTGTCGATAACGTTTAATTGACACCCCCTGCGTATCGCATATGGCAGTGGGAACTGCTAGATGTGTGGATGCGATGCGGTAACACGCTGCATATTCGCAGCGTTCCCGCATCGCACAAGTGTGAACCAAGCCTAAGACTGAAATCCAGTCATTTTTCATCCCTCTGGTCATTTCTTGGTAAAAGGAAGCAAACACAGGTAAAATGGTCCCAAAATTTAATTTTGCATATTTTAGGGGGTTTGCCCTTAAAATGTTCACATCTTTGGCCAAAGGCTTAGGGAGGCAGAAAATGTGTCTAAACGGGATCAAAAGTCCCCAAAACGGATACAACAACACTTTAAAGCCCAAAACGTCAAGGAGAAAAGTGTTTTAATGCCACTTCCGGTTTTAAGGAGGTCACTTCCGGTTTGTCACTTCCGGTTTCAGACAATGCCAGTTTCCCAGGTCATTTCAAAGCTTTTTAAGTGCACGTTCACACTTGTGCGGCTGCGGAGATCGCATTTAATTCGGAGTGCACTGCTCCTTCATTACATGCGATCTCATGTGCGGTGCAAATTTCAGCCATACACTTTGTATGGCTGAATTCGCACTGCATCCGCACCAAAGACGCACAGGAGGCATTTTTTGAGCTGCATCAAAATCAAATCGCACAGTGGTTCACACTTGTGCGATCCGATTCTGTGCATACTTGCAGATCGCACTGCGATATGCGATCAAACTGGGGGTGTCGTTAACTTTTAATTGACACCCCCTGCGTATCGCATATGGCAGTGGGAACTGCTAGATGTGTGGATGCGATGCGGTAACACGCTGCATATTCGCAGCGTTCCCGCATTGCACAAGTGTGAACCGAGCCTAAGACTGAAATCCAGTCATTTTTCATCTCTCTGGTCATTTCTTGGTAAAAGGAAGCAAACACAGGTAAAATGGTCCCAAAATTTAATTTTGCATATTTTGGGGGTTTTCCCCTTAAAATGTTCACATCTTTGGCCAAAGGCCTAGGGAGGCAGAAAATGTGTCAAAACGGGATCAAAAGTCCCCAAAACGGATACAACAACACTTTAAAGCCCAAAACATCAAGGAGAAAAGTGTTTTAATGCCACTTCCGGTTTTAAGGAGGTCACTTCCAGTTTGTCACTTCCGGTTTCAGACAATGCCAGTTTCCCAGGTCATTTCAAAGCTTTTTAAGTGCACGTTCACACTTGTGCGGCTGCGGAGATCGCATTCAATTCGGAGCGCACTGCTCCTTCATTACATGCTATCTCATGTGCGGTGCGAATTTCAGCCATACACTTTGTATGGCTGAATTCGCACTGCATCCGCACCAAAGACGCACAGGAGGCATTTTTGAGCCGCATCAAAATCAAATCGCACAGTGGTTCACACTTGTGCGATCCGATTCTGTGCATACTTGCAGATCGCACTGCGATATGCGATCAAACTGGGGGTGTCGTTAACTTTTAATTGACACCCCCTGCGTATCGCATATGGCAGTGGGAACTGCTAGATGTGTGGATGCGATGCGGTAACATGCTGCATATTCGCAGCGTTCCCGCATTGCACAAGTGTGAACCGAGCCTAAGACTGAAATCCAGTAATTTTTCATCTCTCTGGTCATTTCTTGGTAAAAGGATGCAAACACAGGTAAAATGGTCCCAAAATTAAATTTTGCATATTTTGGGGGTTTTGCCCTTAAAATGTTCACATCTTTGGCCAAAGGCTTAGGGAGGCAGAAAATGTGTCAAAACGGGATCAAAAGTCCCCAAAACGGATACAACAACACTTTAAAGCCCAAAACGTCAAGGAGAAAAGTGTTTTAATGCCACTTCCGGTTTTAAGGAGGTCACTTCCGGTTTGTCACTTCCGGTTTCAGACAATGCCAGTTTCCCAGGTCATTTCAAAGCTTTTTAAGTGCACGTTCACACTTGTGCGGCTGCGGAGATCGCATTCAATTCGGAGCGCACTGCTCCTTCATTACATGCGATCTCATGTGCGGTGCGAATTTCAGCCATACACTTTGTATGGCTGAATTCGCACTGCATCCGCACCAAAGACGCACAGGAGGCATTTTTTGAGCCGCATCAAAATCAAATCGCACAGTGGTTCACACTTGTGCGATCCGATTCTGTGCGTACTTGCAGATCGCACTGCGATATGCAATCAAACTGGGGGTGTCGATAACGTTTAATTGACACCCCCTGCGTATCGCATATGGCAGTGGGAACTGCTAGATGTGTGGATGCGATGCGGTAACACGCTGCATATTCGCAGCGTTCCCTCATCGCACAAGTGTGAACCAAGCCTAAGACTGAAATCCAGTAATTTTTCATCTCTCTGGTCATTTCTTGGTAAAAGGAAGCAAACACAGGTAAAATGGTCCCAAAATTAAATTTTGCATATTTTGGGGGTTTTGCCCTTAAAATGTTCACATCTTTGGCCAAAGGCTTAGGGAGGCAGAAAATGTGTCAAAACGGGATCAAAAGTCCCCAAAACGGATACAACAACACTTTAAAGCCCAAAACGTCAAGGAGAAAAGTGTTTTAATGCCACTTCCGGTTTTAAGGAGGTCACTTCCGGTTTGTCACTTCCGGTTTCAGACAATGCCAGTTTCCCAGGTCATTTCAAAGCTTTTTAAGTGCACGTTCACACTTGTGCGGCTGCGGAGATTGCATTCAATTCGGAGCGCACTGCTCCTTCATTACATGCGATCTCATGTGCGGTGCGAATTTCAGCCATACACTTTGTATGGCTGAATTCGCACTGCATCTGCACCAAAGACGCACAGGAGGCATTTTTTGAGCCGCATCAAAATCAAATCGCACAGTGGTTCACACTTGTGCGATCCGATTCTGTGCGTACTTGCAGATCGCACTGCGATATGCAATCAAACTGGGGGTGTCGATAACGTTTAATTGACACCCCCTGCGTATCGCATATGGCAGTGGGAACTGCTAGATGTGTGGATGCAATGCGGTAACACGCTGCATATTCGAAGCGTTCCCTCATCGCACAAGTGTGAACCAAGCCTAAGACTGAAATCCAGTCATTTTTCATCTCTCTGGTCATATCTTGGTAAAAGGAAGCAAACACAGGTAAAATGGTCCCAAAATTTAATTTTGCATATTTTGGGGGTTTTGCCCTTAAAATGTTCACATCTTTGGCCAAAGGCCTAGGGAGGCAGAAAATGTGTCAAAACGGGATCAAAAGTCCCCAAAACGGATACAACAACACTTTAAAGCCCAAAACATCAAGGAGAAAAGTGTTTTAATGCCACTTCCGGTTTTAAGGAGGTCACTTCCGGTTTGTCACTTCCGGTTTCAGACAATGCCAGTTTCCCAGGTCATTTCAAAGCTTTTTAAGTGCACGTTCACACTTGTGCGGCTGCGGAGATCGCATTTAATTCGGAGCGCACTGCTCCTTCAATACATGCGATCTCATGTGCGGTGCGAATTTCAGCCATACACTTTGTATGGCTGAATTCGCACTGCATCCGCACCAAAGACGCACAGAAGGCATTTTTTAGCCGCATCAAAATTAAATCGCACAGTGGTTCACACTTGTGCGATCCGATTCTGTGCATACTTGCAGATCGCACTGCGATATGCGATCAAACTGGGGGTGTCGTTAACTTTTAATTGACACCCCCTGCGTATCGCATATGGCAGTGGGAACTGCTAGATGTGTGGATGCAATGCGGTAACACGCTGCATATTCGAAGCGTTCCCTCATCGCACAAGTGTGAACCAAGCCTAAGACTGAAATCCAGTCATTTTTCATCTCTCTGGTCATTTCTTGGTAAAAGGAAGCAAACACAGGTAAAATGGTCCCAAAATTTAATTTTGCATATTTTGGGGGTTTTGCCCTTAAAATGTTCACATCTTTGGCCAAAGGCTTAGGGAGGCAGAAAATGTGTCAAAACGGGATCAAAAGTCCCCAAAACGGATACAACAACACTTTAAAGCCCAAAACGTCAAGGAGAAAAGTGTTTTAATGCCACTTCCGGTTTTAAGGAGGTCACTTCCGGTTTGTCACTTCCGGTTTCAGACAATGCCAGTTTCCCAGGTCATTTCAAAGCTTTTTAAGTGCACGTTCACACTTGTGCGGCTGCGGAGATCGCATTCAATTCGGAGCGCACTGCTCCTTCATTACATGCGATCTCATGTGCGGTGCGAATTTCAGCCATACACTTTGTATGGCTGAATTCGCACTGCATCCGCACCAAAGACGCACAGGAGGCATTTTTTGAGCCGCATCAAAATCAAATCGCACAGTGGTTCACACTTGTGCGATCCGATTCTGTGCGTACTTGCAGATCGCACTGCGATATGCAATCAAACTGGGGGTGTCGATAACGTTTAATTGACACCCCCTGCGTATCGCATATGGCAGTGGGAACTGCTAGATGTGTGGATGCGATGCGGTAACACGCTGCATATTCGCAGCGTTCCCTCATCGCACAAGTGTGAACCAAGCCTAAGACTGAAATCCAGTCATTTTTCATCTCTCTGGTCATTTCTTGGTAAAAGGAAGCAAACACAGGTAAAATGGTCCCAAAATTTAATTTTGCATATTTTGGGGGTTTTGCCCTTAAAATGTTCACATCTTTGGCCAAAGGCTTAGGGAGGCAGAAAATGTGTCAAAACGGGATCAAAAGTCCCCAAAACGGATACAACAACACTTTAAAGCCCAAAACGTCAAGGAGAAAAGTGTTTTAATGCCACTTCCGGTTTTAAGGAGGTCACTTCCGGTTTGTCACTTCCGGTTTCAGACAATGCCAGTTTCCCAGGTCATTTCAAAGCTTTTTAAGTGCACGTTCACACTTGTGCGGCTGCGGAGATCGCATTCAATTCGGAGCGCACTGCTCCTTCATTACATGCGATCTCATGTGCGGTGCGAATTTCAGCCATACACTTTGTATGGCTGAATTCGCACTGCATCCGCACCAAAGACGCACAGGAGGCATTTTTTGAGCCGCATCAAAATCAAATCGCACAGTGGTTCACACTTGTGCGATCCGATTCTGTGCGTACTTGCAGATCGCACTGCGAAATGCAATCAAACTGGGGGTGTCGATAACGTTTAATTGACACCCCCTGCGTATCGCATATGGCAGTGGGAACTGCTAGATGTGTGGATGCGATGCGGTAACACGCTGCATATTCGCAGCGTTCCCTCATCGCACAAGTGTGAACCAAGCCTAAGACTGAAATCCAGTCATTTTTCATCTCTCTGGTCATTTCTTGGTAAAAGGAAGCAAACACAGGTAAAATGGTCCCAAAATTTAATTTTGCATATTTTGGGGGTTTTCCCCTTAAAATGTTCACATCTTTGGCCAAAGGCCTAGGGAGGCAGAAAATGTGTCAAAACGGGATCAAAAGTCCCCAAAACGGATACAACAACACTTTAAAGCCCAAAACATCAAGGAGAAAAGTGTTTTAATGCCACTTCCGGTTTTAAGGAGGTCACTTCCGGTTTGTCACTTCCGGTTTCAGACAATGCCAGTTTCCCAGGTCATTTCAAAGCTTTTTAAGTGCACGTTCACACTTGTGCGGCTGCGGAGATCGCATTTAATTCGGAGCGCACTGCTCCTTCATTACATGCGATCTCATGTGCGGTGCGAATTTCAGCCATACACTTTGTATGGCTGAATTCGCACTGCATCCGCATCAAAGACGCACAGGAGGCATTTTTTGAGCCGCATCAAAATCAAATCGCACAGTGGTTCTTACTTGTGCGATCCGATTCTGTGCGTACTTGCAGATCGCACTGCGATATGCAATCAAACTGGGGGTGTCGATAACGTTTAATTGACACCCCCTGCGTATCGCATATGGCAGTGGGAACTGCTAGATGTGTGGATGCGATGCGGTAACACGCTGCATATTCGCAGCGTTCCCGCATCGCACAAGTGTGAACCAAGCCTAAGACTGAAATCCAGTCATTTTTCATCCCTCTGGTCATTTCTTGGTAAAAGGAAGCAAACACAGGTAAAATGGTCCCAAAATTTAATTTTGCATATTTTAGGGGGTTTGCCCTTAAAATGTTCACATCTTTGGCCAAAGGCTTAGGGAGGCAGAAAATGTGTCTAAACGGGATCAAAAGTCCCCAAAACGGATACAACAACACTTTAAAGCCCAAAACGTCAAGGAGAAAAGTGTTTTAATGCCACTTCCGGTTTTAAGGAGGTCACTTCCGGTTTGTCACTTCCGGTTTCAGACAATGCCAGTTTCCCAGGTCATTTCAAAGCTTTTTAAGTGCACGTTCACACTTGTGCGGCTGCGGAGATCGCATTTAATTCGGAGTGCACTGCTCCTTCATTACATGCGATCTCATGTGCGGTGCAAATTTCAGCCATACACTTTGTATGGCTGAATTCGCACTGCATCCGCACCAAAGACGCACAGGAGGCATTTTTTGAGCTGCATCAAAATCAAATCGCACAGTGGTTCACACTTGTGCGATCCGATTCTGTGCATACTTGCAGATCGCACTGCGATATGCGATCAAACTGGGGGTGTCGTTAACTTTTAATTGACACCCCCTGCGTATCGCATATGGCAGTGGGAACTGCTAGATGTGTGGATGCGATGCGGTAACACGCTGCATATTCGCAGCGTTCCCGCATTGCACAAGTGTGAACCGAGCCTAAGACTGAAATCCAGTCATTTTTCATCTCTCTGGTCATTTCTTGGTAAAAGGAAGCAAACACAGGTAAAATGGTCCCAAAATTTAATTTTGCATATTTTGGGGGTTTTCCCCTTAAAATGTTCACATCTTTGGCCAAAGGCCTAGGGAGGCAGAAAATGTGTCAAAACGGGATCAAAAGTCCCCAAAACGGATACAACAACACTTTAAAGCCCAAAACATCAAGGAGAAAAGTGTTTTAATGCCACTTCCGGTTTTAAGGAGGTCACTTCCAGTTTGTCACTTCCGGTTTCAGACAATGCCAGTTTCCCAGGTCATTTCAAAGCTTTTTAAGTGCACGTTCACACTTGTGCGGCTGCGGAGATCGCATTCAATTCGGAGCGCACTGCTCCTTCATTACATGCTATCTCATGTGCGGTGCGAATTTCAGCCATACACTTTGTATGGCTGAATTCGCACTGCATCCGCACCAAAGACGCACAGGAGGCATTTTTGAGCCGCATCAAAATCAAATCGCACAGTGGTTCACACTTGTGCGATCCGATTCTGTGCATACTTGCAGATCGCACTGCGATATGCGATCAAACTGGGGGTGTCGTTAACTTTTAATTGACACCCCCTACGTATCGCATATGGCAGTGGGAACTGCTAGATGTGTGGATGCGATGCGGTAACATGCTGCATATTCGCAGCGTTCCCGCATTGCACAAGTGTGAACCGAGCCTAAGACTGAAATCCAGTAATTTTTCATCTCTCTGGTCATTTCTTGGTAAAAGGATGCAAACACAGGTAAAATGGTCCCAAAATTAAATTTTGCATATTTTGGTGGTTTTGCCCTTAAAATGTTCACATCTTTGGCCAAAGGCTTAGGGAGGCAGAAAATGTGTCAAAACGGGATCAAAAGTCCCCAAAACGGATACAACAACACTTTAAAGCCCAAAACGTCAAGGAGAAAAGTGTTTTAATGCCACTTCCGGTTTTAAGGAGGTCACTTCCGGTTTGTCACTTCCGGTTTCAGACAATGCCAGTTTCCCAGGTCATTTCAAAGCTTTTTAAGTGCACGTTCACACTTGTGCGGCTGCGGAGATCGCATTCAATTCGGAGCGCACTGCTCCTTCATTACATGCGATCTCATGTGCGGTGCGAATTTCAGCCATACACTTTGTATGGCTGAATTCGCACTGCATCCGCACCAAAGACGCACAGGAGGCATTTTTTGAGCCGCATCAAAATCAAATCGCACAGTGGTTCACACTTGTGCGATCCGATTCTGTGCGTACTTGCAGATCGCACTGCGATATGCAATCAAACTGGGGGTGTCGATAACGTTTAATTGACACCCCCTGCGTATCGCATATGGCAGTGGGAACTGCTAGATGTGTGGATGCGATGCGGTAACACGCTGCATATTCGCAGCGTTCCCTCATCGCACAAGTGTGAACCAAGCCTAAGACTGAAATCCAGTCATTTTTCATCTCTCTGGTCATTTCTTGGTAAAAGGAAGCAAACACAGGTAAAATGGTCCCAAAATTTAATTTTGCATATTTTGGGGGTTTTGCCCTTAAAATGTTCACATCTTTGGCCAAAGGCCTAGGGAGGCAGAAAATGTGTCAAAACGGGATCAAAAGTCCCCAAAACGGATACAACAACACTTTAAAGCCCAAAACATCAAGGAGAAAAGTGTTTTAATGCCACTTCCGGTTTTAAGGATGTCACTTCCGGTTTGTCACTTCCGGTTTCAGACAATGCCAGTTTCCCAGGTCATTTCAAAGCTTTTTAAGTGCACGTTCACACTTGTGCGGCTGCGGAGATCGCATTCAATTCGGAGCGCACTGCTCCTTCATTACATGCGATCTCATGTGTGGTGCGAATTTCAGCCATACACTTTGTATGGCTGAATTCGCACTGCATCCGCACCAAAGACGCACAGGAGGCATTTTTTGAGCCGCATCAAAATCAAATCGCACAGTGGTTCACACTTGTGCGATCCGATTCTGTGCGTACTTGCAGATCGCACTGCGATATGCAATCAAACTGGGGGTGTCGATAACGTTTAATTGACACCCCCTGCGTATCGCATATGGCAGTGGGAACTGCTAGATGTGTGGATGCGATGCGGTAACACGCTGCATATTCGCAGCGTTCCCTCATCGCACAAGTGTGAACCAAGCCTAAGACTGAAATCCAGTCATTTTTCATCTCTCTGGTCATTTCTTGGTAAAAGGAAGCAAACACAGGTAAAATGGTCCCAAAATTTAATTTTGCATATTTTGGGGGTTTTCCCCTTAAAATGTTCACATCTTTGGCCAAAGGCCTAGGGAGGCAGAAAATGTGTCAAAACGGGATCAAAAGTCCCCAAAACGGATACAACAACACTTTAAAGCCCAAAACATCAAGGAGAAAAGTGTTTTAATGCCACTTCCGGTTTTAAGGAGGTCACTTCCGGTTTGTCACTTCCGGTTTCAGACAATGCCAGTTTCCCAGGTCATTTCAAAGCTTTTTAAGTGCACGTTCACACTTGTGCGGCTGCGGAGATCGCATTTAATTCGGAGCGCACTGCTCCTTCAATACATGCGATCTCATGTGCGGTGCGAATTTCAGCCATACACTTTGTATGGCTGAATTCGCACTGCATCCGCACCAAAGACGCACAGAAGGCATTTTTTAGCCGCATCAAAATCAAATCGCACAGTGGTTCACACTTGTGCGATCCGATTCTGTGCATACTTGCAGATCGCACTGCGATATGCGATCAAACTGGGGGTGTCGTTAACTTTTAATTGACACCCCCTGTGTATCGCATATGGCAGTGGGAACTGCTAGATGTGTGGATGCGATGCGGTAACACGCTGCATATTTGCAGCGTTCCCGCATTGCACAAGTGTGAACCGAGCCTAAGACTGAAATCCAGTAATTTTTCATCTCTCTGGTCATTTCTTGGTAAAAGGAAGCAAACACAGGTAAAATGGTCCCAAAATTAAATTTTGCATATTTTGGGGGTTTTGCCCTTAAAATGTTCACATCTTTGGCCAAAGGCTTAGGGAGGCAGAAAATGTGTCAAAACGGGATCAAAAGTCCCCAAAACGGATACAACAACACTTTAAAGCCCAAAACGTCAAGGAGAAAAGTGTTTTAATGCCACTTCCGGTTTTAAGGAGGTCACTTCCGGTTTGTCACTTCCGGTTTCAGACAATGCCAGTTTCCCAGGTCATTTCAAAGCTTTTTAAGTGCACGTTCACACTTGTGCGGCTGCGGAGATCGCATTCAATTCGGAGCGCACTGCTCCTTCATTACATGCGATCTCATGTGCGGTGCGAATTTCAGCCATACACTTTGTATGGCTGAATTCGCACTGCATCCGCACCAAAGACGCACAGGAGGCATTTTTTGAGCCGCATCAAAATCAAATCGCACAGTGGTTCACACTTGTGCGATCCGATTCTGTGCATACTTGCAGATCGCACTGCGATATGCAATCAAACTGGGGGTGTCGATAACGTTTAATTGACACCCCCTGCGTATCGCATATGGCAGTGGGAACTGCTAGATGTGTGGATGCGATGCGGTAACACGCTGCATATTCGCAGCGTTCCCTCATCGCACAAGTGTGAACCAAGCCTAAGACTGAAATCCAGTCATTTTTCATCTCTCTGGTCATTTCTTGGTAAAAGGAAGCAAACACAGGTAAAATGGTCCCAAAATTTAATTTTGCATATTTTGGGGGTTTTGCCCTTAAAATGTTCACATCTTTGGCCAAAGGCTTAGGGAGGCAGAAAATGTGTCAAAACGGGATCAAAAGTCCCCAAAACGGATACAACAACACTTTAAAGCCCAAAACGTCAAGGAGAAAAGTGTTTTAATGCCACTTCCGGTTTTAAGGAGGTCACTTCCGGTTTGTCACTTCCGGTTTCAGACAATGCCAGTTTCCCAGGTCATTTCAAAGCTTTTTAAGTGCACGTTCACACTTGTGCGGCTGCGGAGATCGCATTCAATTCGGAGCGCACTGCTCCTTCATTACATGCGATCTCATGTGCGGTGCGAATTTCAGCCATACACTTTGTATGGCTGAATTCGCACTGCATCCGCACCAAAGACGCACAGGAGGCATTTTTTGAGCCGCATCAAAATCAAATCGCACAGTGGTTCACACTTGTGCGATCCGATTCTGTGCGTACTTGCAGATCGCACTGCGAAATGCAATCAAACTGGGGGTGTCGATAACGTTTAATTGACACCCCCTGCGTATCGCATATGGCAGTGGGAACTGCTAGATGTGTGGATGCGATGCGGTAACACGCTGCATATTCGCAGCGTTCCCTCATCGCACAAGTGTGAACCAAGCCTAAGACTGAAATCCAGTCATTTTTCATCTCTCTGGTCATTTCTTGGTAAAAGGAAGCAAACACAGGTAAAATGGTCCCAAAATTAAATTTTGCATATTTTGGGGGTTTTGCCCTTAAAATGTTCACATCTTTGGCCAAAGGCTTAGGGAGGCAGAAAATGTGTCAAAACGGGATCAAAAGTCCCCAAAACGGATACAACAACACTTTAAAGCCCAAAACGTCAAGGAGAAAAGTGTTTTAATGCCACTTCCGGTTTTAAGGAGGTCACTTCCGGTTTGTCACTTCCGGTTTCAGACAATGCCAGTTTCCCAGGTCATTTCAAAGCTTTTTAAGTGCACGTTCACACTTGTGCGGCTGCGGAGATCGCATTCAATTCGGAGCGCACTGCTCCTTCATTACATGCGATCTCATGTGCGGTGCGAATTTCAGCCATACACTTTGTATGGCTGAATTCGCACTGCATCTGCACCAAAGACGCACAGGAGGCATTTTTTGAGCCGCATCAAAATCAAATCGCACAGTGGTTCACACTTGTGCGATCCGATTCTGTGCGTACTTGCAGATCGCACTGCGATATGCAATCAAACTGGGGGTGTCGATAACGTTTAATTGACACCCCCTGCGTATCGCATATGGCAGTGGGAACTGCTAGATGTGTGGATGCAATGCGGTAACACGCTGCATATTCGAAGCGTTCCCTCATCGCACAAGTGTGAACCAAGCCTAAGACTGAAATCCAGTCATTTTTCATCTCTCTGGTCATTTCTTGGTAAAAGGAAGCAAACACAGGTAAAATGGTCCCAAAATTTAATTTTGCATATTTTGGGGGTTTTGCCCTTAAAATGTTCACATCTTTGGCCAAAGGCTTAGGGAGGCAGAAAATGTGTCAAAACGGGATCAAAAGTCCCCAAAACGGATACAACAACACTTTAAAGCCCAAAACGTCAAGGAGAAAAGTGTTTTAATGCCACTTCCGGTTTTAAGGAGGTCACTTCCGGTTTGTCACTTCCGGTTTCAGACAATGCCAGTTTCCCAGGTCATTTCAAAGCTTTTTAAGTGCACGTTCACACTTGTGCGGCTGCGGAGATCGCATTCAATTCGGAGCGCACTGCTCCTTCATTACATGCGATCTCATGTGTGGTGCGAATTTCAGCCATACACTTTGTATGGCTGAATTCGCACTGCATCCGCACCAAAGACGCACAGGAGGCATTTTTTGAGCCGCATCAAAATCAAATCGCACAGTGGTTCACACTTGTGCGATCCGATTCTGTGCGTACTTGCAGATCGCACTGCGATATGCAATCAAACTGGGGGTGTCGATAACGTTTAATTGACACCCCCTGCGTATCGCATATGGCAGTGGGAACTGCTAGATGTGTGGATGCGATGCGGTAACACGCTGCATATTCGCAGCGTTCCCTCATCGCACAAGTGTGAACCAAGCCTAAGACTGAAATCCAGTCATTTTTCATCTCTCTGGTCATTTCTTGGTAAAAGGAAGCAAACACAGGTAAAATGGTCCCAAAATTTAATTTTGCATATTTTGGGGGTTTTCCCCTTAAAATGTTCACATCTTTGGCCAAAGGCCTAGGGAGGCAGAAAATGTGTCAAAACGGGATCAAAAGTCCCCAAAACGGATACAACAACACTTTAAAGCCCAAAACATCAAGGAGAAAAGTGTTTTAATGCCACTTCCGGTTTTAAGGAGGTCACTTCCGGTTTGTCACTTCCGGTTTCAGACAATGCCAGTTTCCCAGGTCATTTCAAAGCTTTTTAAGTGCACGTTCACACTTGTGCGGCTGCGGAGATCGCATTTAATTCGGAGCGCACTGCTCCTTCAATACATGCGATCTCATGTGCGGTGCGAATTTCAGCCATACACTTTGTATGGCTGAATTCGCACTGCATCCGCACCAAAGACGCACAGAAGGCATTTTTTAGCCGCATCAAAATCAAATCGCACAGTGGTTCACACTTGTGCGATCCGATTCTGTGCATACTTGCAGATCGCACTGTGATATGCGATCAAACTGGGGGTGTCGTTAACTTTTAATTGACACCCCCTGTGTATCGCATATGGCAGTGGGAACTGCTAGATGTGTGGATGCGATGCGGTAACACGCTGCATATTCGCAGCGTTCCCGCATTGCACAAGTGTGAACCGAGCCTAAGACTGAAATCCAGTAATTTTTCATCTCTCTGGTCATTTCTTGGTAAAAGGAAGCAAACACAGGTAAAATGGTCCCAAAATTAAATTTTGCATATTTTGGGGGTTTTGCCCTTAAAATGTTCACATCTTTGGCCAAAGGCTTAGGGAGGCAGAAAATGTGTCAAAACGGGATCAAAAGTCCCCAAAACGGATACAACAACACTTTAAAGCCCAAAACGTCAAGGAGAAAAGTGTTTTAATGCCACTTCCGGTTTTAAGGAGGTCACTTCCGGTTTGTCACTTCCGGTTTCAGACAATGCCAGTTTCCCAGGTCATTTCAAAGCTTTTTAAGTGCACGTTCACACTTGTGCGGCTGCGGAGATCGCATTCAATTCGGAGCGCACTGCTCCTTCATTACATGCGATCTCATGTGCGGTGCGAATTTCAGCCATACACTTTGTATGGCTGAATTCGCACTGCATCTGCACCAAAGACGCACAGGAGGCATTTTTTGAGCCGCATCAAAATCAAATCGCACAGTGGTTCACACTTGTGCGATCCGATTCTGTGCGTACTTGCAGATCGCACTGCGATATGCAATCAAACTGGGGGTGTCGATAACGTTTAATTGACACCCCCTGCGTATCGCATATGGCAGTGGGAACTGCTAGATGTGTGGATGCAATGCGGTAACACGCTGCATATTCGAAGTGTTCCCTCATCGCACAAGTGTGAACCAAGCCTAAGACTGAAATCCAGTCATTTTTCATCTCTCTGGTCATTTCTTGGTAAAAGGAAGCAAACACAGGTAAAATGGTCCCAAAATTTAATTTTGCATATTTTGGGGGTTTTGCCCTTAAAATGTTCACATCTTTGGCCAAAGGCTTAGGGAGGCAGAAAATGTGTCAAAACGGGATCAAAAGTCCCCAAAACGGATACAACAACACTTTAAAGCCCAAAACGTCAAGGAGAAAAGTGTTTTAATGCCACTTCCGGTTTTAAGGAGGTCACTTCCGGTTTGTCACTTCCGGTTTCAGACAATGCCAGTTTCCCAGGTCATTTCAAAGCTTTTTAAGTGCACGTTCACACTTGTGCGGCTGCGGAGATCGCATTCAATTCGGAGCGCACTGCTCCTTCATTACATGCGATCTCATGTGCGGTGCGAATTTCAGCCATACACTTTGTATGGCTGAATTCGCACTGCATCCGCACCAAAGACGCACAGGAGGCATTTTTTGAGCCGCATCAAAATCAAATCGCACAGTGGTTCACACTTGTGCGATCCGATTCTGTGCGTACTTGCAGATCGCACTGCGAAATGCAATCAAACTGGGGGTGTCGATAACGTTTAATTGACACCCCCTGCGTATCGCATATGGCAGTGGGAACTGCTAGATGTGTGGATGCGATGCGGTAACATGCTGCATATTCGCAGCGTTCCCGCATTGCACAAGTGTGAACCGAGCCTAAGACTGAAATCCAGTAATTTTTCATCTCTCTGGTCATTTCTTGGTAAAAGGATGCAAACACAGGTAAAATGGTCCCAAAATTAAATTTTGCATATTTTGGGGGTTTTGCCCTTAAAATGTTCACATCTTTGGCCAAAGGCTTAGGGAGGCAGAAAATGTGTCAAAACGGGATCAAAAGTCCCCAAAACGGATACAACAACACTTTAAAGCCCAAAACGTCAAGGAGAAAAGTGTTTTAATGCCACTTCCGGTTTTAAGGAGGTCACTTCCGGTTTGTCACTTCCGGTTTCAGACAATGCCAGTTTCCCAGGTCATTTCAAAGCTTTTTAAGTGCACGTTCACACTTGTGCGGCTGCGGAGATCGCATTCAATTCGGAGCGCACTGCTCCTTCATTACATGCGATCTCATGTGCGGTGCGAATTTCAGCCATACACTTTGTATGGCTGAATTCGCACTGCATCTGCACCAAAGACGCACAGGAGGCATTTTTTGAGCCGCATCAAAATCAAATCGCACAGTGGTTCACACTTGTGCGATCCGATTCTGTGCGTACTTGCAGATCGCACTGCGATATGCAATCAAACTGGGGGTGTCGATAACGTTTAATTGACACCCCCTGCGTATCGCATATGGCAGTGGGAACTGCTAGATGTGTGGATGCAATGCGGTAACACGCTGCATATTCGAAGCGTTCCCTCATCGCACAAGTGTGAACCAAGCCTAAGACTGAAATCCAGTCATTTTTCATCTCTCTGGTCATTTCTTGGTAAAAGGAAGCAAACACAGGTAAAATGGTCCCAAAATTTAATTTTGCATATTTTGGGGGTTTTGCCCTTAAAATGTTCACATCTTTGGCCAAAGGCTTAGGGAGGCAGAAAATGTGTCAAAACGGGATCAAAAGTCCCCAAAACGGATACAACAACACTTTAAAGCCCAAAACGTCAAGGAGAAAAGTGTTTTAATGCCACTTCCGGTTTTAAGGAGGTCACTTCCGGTTTGTCACTTCCGGTTTCAGACAATGCCAGTTTCCCAGGTCATTTCAAAGCTTTTTAAGTGCACGTTCACACTTGTGCGGCTGCGGAGATCGCATTCAATTCGGAGCGCACTGCTCCTTCATTACATGCGATCTCATGTGTGGTGCGAATTTCAGCCATACACTTTGTATGGCTGAATTCGCACTGCATCCGCACCAAAGACGCACAGGAGGCATTTTTTGAGCCGCATCAAAATCAAATCGCACAGTGGTTCACACTTGTGCGATCCGATTCTGTGCGTACTTGCAGATCGCACTGCGATATGCAATCAAACTGGGGGTGTCGATAACGTTTAATTGACACCCCCTGCGTATCGCATATGGCAGTGGGAACTGCTAGATGTGTGGATGCGATGCGGTAACACGCTGCATATTCGCAGCGTTCCCTCATCGCACAAGTGTGAACCAAGCCTAAGACTGAAATCCAGTCATTTTTCATCTCTCTGGTCATTTCTTGGTAAAAGGAAGCAAACACAGGTAAAATGGTCCCAAAATTTAATTTTGCATATTTTGGGGGTTTTCCCCTTAAAATGTTCACATCTTTGGCCAAAGGCCTAGGGAGGCAGAAAATGTGTCAAAACGGGATCAAAAGTCCCCAAAACGGATACAACAACACTTTAAAGCCCAAAACATCAAGGAGAAAAGTGTTTTAATGCCACTTCCGGTTTTAAGGAGGTCACTTCCGGTTTGTCACTTCCGGTTTCAGACAATGCCAGTTTCCCAGGTCATTTCAAAGCTTTTTAAGTGCACGTTCACACTTGTGCGGCTGCGGAGATCGCATTTAATTCGGAGCGCACTGCTCCTTCAATACATGCGATCTCATGTGCGGTGCGAATTTCAGCCATACACTTTGTATGGCTGAATTCGCACTGCATCCGCACCAAAGACGCACAGAAGGCATTTTTTAGCCGCATCAAAATCAAATCGCACAGTGGTTCACACTTGTGCGATCCGATTCTGTGCATACTTGCAGATCGCACTGTGATATGCGATCAAACTGGGGGTGTCGTTAACTTTTAATTGACACCCCCTGTGTATCGCATATGGCAGTGGGAACTGCTAGATGTGTGGATGCGATGCGGTAACACGCTGCATATTCGCAGCGTTCCCGCATTGCACAAGTGTGAACCGAGCCTAAGACTGAAATCCAGTAATTTTTCATCTCTCTGGTCATTTCTTGGTAAAAGGAAGCAAACACAGGTAAAATGGTCCCAAAATTAAATTTTGCATATTTTGGGGGTTTTGCCCTTAAAATGTTCACATCTTTGGCCAAAGGCTTAGGGAGGCAGAAAATGTGTCAAAACGGGATCAAAAGTCCCCAAAACGGATACAACAACACTTTAAAGCCCAAAACGTCAAGGAGAAAAGTGTTTTAATGCCACTTCCGGTTTTAAGGAGGTCACTTCCGGTTTGTCACTTCCGGTTTCAGACAATGCCAGTTTCCCAGGTCATTTCAAAGCTTTTTAAGTGCACGTTCACACTTGTGCGGCTGCGGAGATCGCATTCAATTCGGAGCGCACTGCTCCTTCATTACATGCGATCTCATGTGCGGTGCGAATTTCAGCCATACACTTTGTATGGCTGAATTCGCACTGCATCTGCACCAAAGACGCACAGGAGGCATTTTTTGAGCCGCATCAAAATCAAATCGCACAGTGGTTCACACTTGTGCGATCCGATTCTGTGCGTACTTGCAGATCGCACTGCGATATGCAATCAAACTGGGGGTGTCGATAACGTTTAATTGACACCCCCTGCGTATCGCATATGGCAGTGGGAACTGCTAGATGTGTGGATGCAATGCGGTAACACGCTGCATATTCGAAGCGTTCCCTCATCGCACAAGTGTGAACCAAGCCTAAGACTGAAATCCAGTCATTTTTCATCTCTCTGGTCATTTCTTGGTAAAAGGAAGCAAACACAGGTAAAATGGTCCCAAAATTTAATTTTGCATATTTTGGGGGTTTTGCCCTTAAAATGTTCACATCTTTGGCCAAAGGCTTAGGGAGGCAGAAAATGTGTCAAAACGGGATCAAAAGTCCCCAAAACGGATACAACAACACTTTAAAGCCCAAAACGTCAAGGAGAAAAGTGTTTTAATGCCACTTCCGGTTTTAAGGAGGTCACTTCCGGTTTGTCACTTCCGGTTTCAGACAATGCCAGTTTCCCAGGTCATTTCAAAGCTTTTTAAGTGCACGTTCACACTTGTGCGGCTGCGGAGATCGCATTCAATTCGGAGCGCACTGCTCCTTCATTACATGCGATCTCATGTGTGGTGCTAATTTCAGCCATACACTTTGTATGGCTGAATTCGCACTGCATCCGCACCAAAGACGCACAGGAGGCATTTTTTGAGCCGCATCAAAATCAAATCGCACAGTGGTTCACACTTGTGCGATCCGATTCTGTGCGTACTTGCAGATCGCACTGCGATATGCAATCAAACTGGGGGTGTCGATAACGTTTAATTGACACCCCCTGCGTATCGCATATGGCAGTGGGAACTGCTAGATGTGTGGATGCGATGCGGTAACACGCTGCATATTCGCAGCGTTCCCTCATCGCACAAGTGTGAACCAAGCCTAAGACTGAAATCCAGTCATTTTTCATCTCTCTGGTCATTTCTTGGTAAAAGGAAGCAAACACAGGTAAAATGGTCCCAAAATTTAATTTTGCATATTTTGGGGGTTTTCCCCTTAAAATGTTCACATCTTTGGCCAAAGGCCTAGGGAGGCAGAAAATGTGTCAAAACGGGATCAAAAGTCCCCAAAACGGATACAACAACACTTTAAAGCCCAAAACATCAAGGAGAAAAGTGTTTTAATGCCACTTCCGGTTTTAAGGAGGTCACTTCCGGTTTGTCACTTCCGGTTTCAGACAATGCCAGTTTCCCAGGTCATTTCAAAGCTTTTTAAGTGCACGTTCACACTTGTGCGGCTGCGGAGATCGCATTTAATTCGGAGCGCACTGCTCCTTCAATACATGCGATCTCATGTGCGGTGCGAATTTCAGCCATACACTTTGTATGGCTGAATTCGCACTGCATCCGCACCAAAGACGCACAGAAGGCATTTTTTAGCCGCATCAAAATCAAATCGCACAGTGGTTCACACTTGTGCGATCCGATTCTGTGCATACTTGCAGATCGCACTGTGATATGCGATCAAACTGGGGGTGTCGTTAACTTTTAATTGACACCCCCTGTGTATCGCATATGGCAGTGGGAACTGCTAGATGTGTGGATGCGATGCGGTAACACGCTGCATATTCGCAGCGTTCCCGCATTGCACAAGTGTGAACCGAGCCTAAGACTGAAATCCAGTAATTTTTCATCTCTCTGGTCATTTCTTGGTAAAAGGAAGCAAACACAGGTAAAATGGTCCCAAAATTAAATTTTGCATATTTTGGGGGTTTTGCCCTTAAAATGTTCACATCTTTGGCCAAAGGCTTAGGGAGGCAGAAAATGTGTCAAAACGGGATCAAAAGTCCCCAAAACGGATACAACAACACTTTAAAGCCCAAAACGTCAAGGAGAAAAGTGTTTTAATGCCACTTCCGGTTTTAAGGAGGTCACTTCCGGTTTGTCACTTCCGGTTTCAGACAATGCCAGTTTCCCAGGTCATTTCAAAGCTTTTTAAGTGCACGTTCACACTTGTGCGGCTGCGGAGATCGCATTCAATTCGGAGCGCACTGCTCCTTCATTACATGCGATCTCATGTGCGGTGCGAATTTCAGCCATACACTTTGTATGGCTGAATTCGCACTGCATCTGCACCAAAGACGCACAGGAGGCATTTTTTGAGCCGCATCAAAATCAAATCGCACAGTGGTTCACACTTGTGCGATCCGATTCTGTGCGTACTTGCAGATCGCACTGCGATATGCAATCAAACTGGGGGTGTCGATAACGTTTAATTGACACCCCCTGCGTATCGCATATGGCAGTGGGAACTGCTAGATGTGTGGATGCAATGCGGTAACAAGCTGCATATTCGAAGCGTTCCCTCATCGCACAAGTGTGAACCAAGCCTAAGACTGAAATCCAGTCATTTTTCATCTCTCTGGTCATTTCTTGGTAAAAGGAAGCAAACACAGGTAAAATGGTCCCAAAATTTAATTTTGCATATTTTGGGGGTTTTGCCCTTAAAATGTTCACATCTTTGGCCAAAGGCTTAGGGAGGCAGAAAATGTGTCAAAACGGGATCAAAAGTCCCCAAAACGGATACAACAACACTTTAAAGCCCAAAACGTCAAGGAGAAAAGTGTTTTAATGCCACTTCCGGTTTTAAGGAGGTCACTTCCGGTTTGTCACTTCCGGTTTCAGACAATGCCAGTTTCCCAGGTCATTTCAAAGCTTTTTAAGTGCACGTTCACACTTGTGCGGCTGCGGAGATCGCATTCAATTCGGAGCGCACTGCTCCTTCATTACATGCGATCTCATGTGTGGTGCTAATTTCAGCCATACACTTTGTATGGCTGAATTCGCACTGCATCCGCACCAAAGACGCACAGGAGGCATTTTTTGAGCCGCATCAAAATCAAATCGCACAGTGGTTCACACTTGTGCGATCCGATTCTGTGCGTACTTGCAGATCGCACTGCGATATGCAATCAAACTGGGGGTGTCGATAACGTTTAATTGACACCCCCTGCGTATCGCATATGGCAGTGGGAACTGCTAGATGTGTGGATGCGATGCGGTAACACGCTGCATATTCGCAGCGTTCCCTCATCGCACAAGTGTGAACCAAGCCTAAGACTGAAATCCAGTCATTTTTCATCTCTCTGGTCATTTCTTGGTAAAAGGAAGCAAACACAGGTAAAATGGTCCCAAAATTTAATTTTGCATATTTTGGGGTTTTCCCCCTTAAAATGTTCACATCTTTGGCCAAAGGCCTAGGGAGGCAGAAAATGTGTCAAAACGGGATCAAAAGTCCCCAAAACGGATACAACAACACTTTAAAGCCCAAAACATCAAGGAGAAAAGTGTTTTAATGCCACTTCCGGTTTTAAGGAGGTCACTTCCGGTTTGTCACTTCCGGTTTCAGACAATGCCAGTTTCCCAGGTCATTTCAAAGCTTTTTAAGTGCACGTTCACACTTGTGCGGCTGCGGAGATCGCATTTAATTCGGAGCGCACTGCTCCTTCAATACATGCGATCTCATGTGCGGTGCGAATTTCAGCCATACACTTTGTATGGCTGAATTCGCACTGCATCCGCACCAAAGACGCACAGAAGGCATTTTTTAGCCGCATCAAAATCAAATCGCACAGTGGTTCACACTTGTGCGATCCGATTCTGTGCATACTTGCAGATCGCACTGCGATATGCGATCAAACTGGGGGTGTCGTTAACTTTTAATTGACACCCCCTGTGTATCGCATATGGCAGTGGGAACTGCTAGATGTGTGGATGCGATGCGGTAACACGCTGCATATTCGCAGCGTTCCCGCATTGCACAAGTGTGAACCGAGCCTAAGACTGAAATCCAGTAATTTTTCATCTCTCTGGTCATTTCTTGGTAAAAGGAAGCAAACACAGGTAAAATGGTCCCAAAATTAAATTTTGCATATTTTGGGGGTTTTGCCCTTAAAATGTTCACATCTTTGGCCAAAGGCTTAGGGAGGCAGAAAATGTGTCAAAACGGGATCAAAAGTCCCCAAAACGGATACAACAACACTTTAAAGCCCAAAACGTCAAGGAGAAAAGTGTTTTAATGCCACTTCCGGTTTTAAGGAGGTCACTTCCGGTTTGTCACTTCCGGTTTCAGACAATGCCAGTTTCCCAGGTCATTTCAAAGCTTTTTAAGTGCACGTTCACACTTGTGCGGCTGCGGAGATCGCATTCAATTCGGAGCGCACTGCTCCTTCATTACATGCGATCTCATGTGCGGTGCGAATTTCAGCCATACACTTTGTATGGCTGAATTCGCACTGCATCCGCACCAAAGACGCACAGGAGGCATTTTTTGAGCCGCATCAAAATCAAATCGCACAGTGGTTCACACTTGTGCGATCCGATTCTGTGCATACTTGCAGATCGCACTGCGATATGCAATCAAACTGGGGGTGTCGATAACGTTTAATTGACACCCCCTGCGTATCGCATATGGCAGTGGGAACTGCTAGATGTGTGGATGCGATGCGGTAACACGCTGCATATTCGCAGCGTTCCCTCATCGCACAAGTGTGAACCAAGCCTAAGACTGAAATCCAGTCATTTTTCATCTCTCTGGTCATTTCTTGGTAAAAGGAAGCAAACACAGGTAAAATGGTCCCAAAATTTAATTTTGCATATTTTGGGGGTTTTGCCCTTAAAATGTTCACATCTTTGGCCAAAGGCTTAGGGAGGCAGAAAATGTGTCAAAACGGGATCAAAAGTCCCCAAAACGGATACAACAACACTTTAAAGCCCAAAACGTCAAGGAGAAAAGTGTTTTAATGCCACTTCCGGTTTTAAGGATGTCACTTCCGGTTTGTCACTTCCGGTTTCAGACAATGCCAGTTTCCCAGGTCATTTCAAAGCTTTTTAAGTGCACGTTCACACTTGTGCGGCTGCGGAGATCGCATTCAATTCGGAGCGCACTGCTCCTTCATTACATGCGATCTCATGTGCAATGCGAATTTCAGCCATACACTTTGTATGGCTGAATTCGCACTGCATCCGCACCAAAGACGCACAGGAGGCATTTTTTGAGCCGCATCAAAATCAAATCGCACAGTGGTTCACACTTGTGCGATCCGATTCTGTGCGTACTTGCAGATCACACTGCGAAATGCAATCAAACTGGGGGTGTCGATAACGTTTAATTGACACCCCCTGCGTATCGCATATGGCAGTGGGAACTGCTAGATGTGTGGATGCGATGCGGTAACACGCTGCATATTCGCAGCGTTCCCTCATCGCACAAGTGTGAACCAAGCCTAAGACTGAAATCCAGTCATTTTTCATCTCTCTGGTCATTTCTTGGTAAAAGGAAGCAAACACAGGTAAAATGGTCCCAAAATTTAATTTTGCATATTTTGGGGGTTTTCCCCTTAAAATGTTCACATCTTTGGCCAAAGGCCTAGGGAGGCAGAAAATGTGTCAAAACGGGATCAAAAGTCCCCAAAACGGATACAACAACACTTTAAAGCCCAAAACATCAAGGAGAAAAGTGTTTTAATGCCACTTCCGGTTTTAAGGAGGTCACTTCCGGTTTGTCACTTCCGGTTTCAGACAATGCCAGTTTCCCAGGTCATTTCAAAGCTTTTTAAGTGCACGTTCACACTTGTGCGGCTGCGGAGATCGCATTTAATTCGGAGCGCACTGCTCCTTCAATACATGCGATCTCATGTGCGGTGCGAATTTCAGCCATACACTTTGTATGGCTGAATTCGCACTGCATCCGCACCAAAGACGCACAGAAGGCATTTTTTAGCCGCATCAAAATCAAATCGCACAGTGGTTCACACTTGTGCGATCCGATTCTGTGCATACTTGCAGATCGCACTGCGATATGCGATCAAACTGGGGGTGTCGTTAACTTTTAATTGACACCCCCTGTGTATCGCATATGGCAGTGGGAACTGCTAGATGTGTGGATGCGATGCGGTAACACGCTGCATATTCGCAGCGTTCCCGCATTGCACAAGTGTGAACCGAGCCTAAGACTGAAATCCAGTAATTTTTCATCTCTCTGGTCATTTCTTGGTAAAAGGAAGCAAACACAGGTAAAATGGTCCCAAAATTTAATTTTGCATATTTTGGGGGTTTTGCCCTTAAAATGTTCACATCTTTGGCCAAAGGCTTAGGGAGGCAGAAAATGTGTCAAAACGGGATCAAAAGTCCCCAAAACGGATACAACAACACTTTAAAGCCCAAAACGTCAAGGAGAAAAGTGTTTTAATGCCACTTCCGGTTTTAAGGAGGTCACTTCCGGTTTGTCACTTCCGGTTTCAGACAATGCCAGTTTCCCAGGTCATTTCAAAGCTTTTTAAGTGCACGTTCACACTTGTGCGGCTGCGGAGATCGCATTCAATTCGGAGCGCACTGCTCCTTCATTACATGCGATCTCATGTGCGGTGCGAATTTCAGCCATACACTTTGTATGGCTGAATTCGCACTGCATCCGCACCAAAGACGCACAGGAGGCATTTTTTGAGCCGCATCAAAATCAAATCGCACAGTGGTTCACACTTGTGCGATCCGATTCTGTGCGTACTTGCAGATCGCACTGCGATATGCAATCAAACTGGGGGTGTCGATAACGTTTAATTGACACCCCCTGCGTATCGCATATGGCAGTGGGAACTGCTAGATGTGTGGATGCGATGCGGTAACACGCTGCATATTCGCAGCGTTCCCTCATCGCACAAGTGTGAACCAAGCCTAAGACTGAAATCCAGTCATTTTTCATCTCTCTGGTCATTTCTTGGTAAAAGGAAGCAAACACAGGTAAAATGGTCCCAAAATTTAATTTTGCATATTTTGGGGGTTTTGCCCTTAAAATGTTCACATCTTTGGCCAAAGGCTTAGGGAGGCAGAAAATGTGTCAAAACGGGATCAAAAGTCCCCAAAACGGATACAACAACACTTTAAAGCCCAAAACGTCAAGGAGAAAAGTGTTTTAATGCCACTTCCGGTTTTAAGGAGGTCACTTCCGGTTTGTCACTTCCGGTTTCAGACAATGCCAGTTTCCCAGGTCATTTCAAAGCTTTTTAAGTGCACGTTCACACTTGTGCGGCTGCGGAGATCGCATTCAATTCGGAGCGCACTGCTCCTTCATTACATGCGATCTCATGTGCGGTGCGAATTTCAGCCATACACTTTGTATGGCTGAATTCGCACTGCATCCGCACCAAAGACGCACAGGAGGCATTTTTTGAGCCGCATCAAAATCAAATCGCACAGTGGTTCACACTTGTGCGATCCGATTCTGTGCGTACTTGCAGATCGCACTGCGAAATGCAATCAAACTGGGGGTGTCGATAACGTTTAATTGACACCCCCTGCGTATCGCATATGGCAGTGGGAACTGCTAGATGTGTGGATGCGATGCGGTAACACGCTGCATATTCGCAGCGTTCCCTCATCGCACAAGTGTGAACCAAGCCTAAGACTGAAATCCAGTCATTTTTTCATCTCTCTGGTCATTTCTTGGTAAAAGGAAGCAAACACAGGTAAAATGGTCCCAAAATTTAATTTTGCATATTTTGGGGGTTTTCCCCTTAAAATGTTCACATCTTTGGCCAAAGGCCTAGGGAGGCAGAAAATGTGTCAAAACGGGATCAAAAGTCCCCAAAACGGATACAACAACACTTTAAAGCCCAAAACATCAAGGAGAAAAGTGTTTTAATGCCACTTCCGGTTTTAAGGAGGTCACTTCCGGTTGGTCACTTCCGGTTTCAGACAATGCCAGTTTCCCAGGTCATTTCAAAGCTTTTTAAGTGCACGTTCACACTTGTGCGGCTGCGGAGATCGCATTTAATTCGGAGCGCACTGCTCCTTCATTACATGCGATCTCATGTGCGGTGCGAATTTCAGCCATACACTTTGTATGGCTGAATTCGCACTGCATCCGCATCAAAGACGCACAGGGGGCATTTTTTGAGCCGCATCAAAATCAAATCGCACAGTGGTTCTTACTTGTGTAATCCGATTCTGTGCGTACTTGCAGATCGCACTGTGATATGCAATCAAACTGGGGGTGTCGATAACGTTTAATTGACACCCCCTGCGTATCGCATATGGCAGTGGGAACTGCTAGATGTGTGGATGCGATGCGGTAACACGCTGCATATTCGCAGCGTTCCCGCATTGCACAAGTGTGAACCGAGCCTAAGACTGAAATCCAGTCATTTTTCATCTCTCTGGTCATTTCTTGGTAAAAGGAAGCAAACACAGGTAAAATGGTCCCAAAATTTAATTTTGCATATTTTGGGGGTTTTGCCCTTAAAATGTTCACATCTTTGGCCAAAGGCCTAGGGAGGCAGAAAATGTGTCAAAACGGGATCAAAAGTCCCCAAAACGGATACAACAACACTTTAAAGCCCAAAACATCAAGGAGAAAAGTGTTTTAATGCCACTTCCGGTTTTAAGGAGGTCACTTCTGGTTTGTCACTTCCGGTTTCAGACAATGCCAGTTTCCCAGGTCATTTCAAAGCTTTTTAAGTGCACGTTCAAACTTGTGCGGCTGCGGAGATCGCATTTAATTCGAAGTGCACTGCTCCTTCATTACATGCGATCTCATGTGCGGTGCAAATTTCAGCCATACACTTTGTATGGCTGAATTCGCACTGCATCCGCACCAAAGACGCACAGGAGGCATTTTTTGAGCCGCATCAAAATCAAATCGCACAGTGGTTCACACTTGTGCGATCCGATTCTGTGCATACTTGCAGATCGCACTGCGATATGCGATCAAACTGGGGGTGTCGTTAACTTTTAATTGACACCCCCTGCGTATCGCATATGGCAGTGGGAACTGCTAGATGTGTGGATGCGATGCGGTAACACGCTGCATATTCGCAGCGTTCCCGCATTGCACAAGTGTGAACCGAGCCTAAGACTGAAATCCAGTCATTTTTCATCTCTCTGGTCATTTCTTGGTAAAAGGAAGCAAACACGGGTAAAATGGTCCCAAAATTTAATTTTGCATATTTTGGGGGTTTTCCCCTTAAAATGTTCACATCTTTGGCCAAAGGCCTAGGGAGGCAGAAAATGTGTCAAAACGGGATCAAAAGTCCCCAAAACGGATACAACAACACTTTAAAGCCCAAAACATCAAGGAGAAAAGTGTTTTAATGCCTCTTCCGGTTTTAAGGAGGTCACTTCCAGTTTGTCACTTCCGGTTTCAGACAATGCCAGTTTCCCAGGTCATTTCAAAGCTTTTTAAGTGCACGTTCACACTTGTGCGGCTGCGGAGATCGCATTCAATTCGGAGCGCACTGCTCCTTCATTACATGCTATCTCATGTGCGGTGCGAATTTCAGCCATACACTTTGTATGGCTGAATTCGCACTGCATCCGCACCAAAGACGCACAGGAGGCATTTTTGAGCTGCATCAAAATCAAATCGCACAGTGGTTCACACTTGTGCGATCCGATTCTGTGCATACTTGCAGATCGCACTGCGATATGCGATCAAACTGGGGGTGTCGTTAACTTTTTAAATGACACCCCCTGCGTATCGCATATGGCAGTGGGAACTGCTAGATGTGTGGATGCGATGCGGTAACATGCTGCATATTCGCAGCGTTCCCGCATTGCACAAGTGTGAACCGAGCCTAAGACTGAAATCCAGTAATTTTTCATCTCTCTGGTCATTTCTTGGTAAAAGGATGCAAACACAGGTAAAATGGTCCCAAAATTAAATTTTGCATATTTTGGGGGTTTTGCCCTTAAAATGTTCACATCTTTGGCCAAAGGCTTAGGGAGGCAGAAAATGTGTCAAAACGGGATCAAAAGTCCCCAAAACGGATACAACAACACTTTAAAGCCCAAAACGTCAAGGAGAAAAGTGTTTTAATGCCACTTCCGGTTTTAAGGAGGTCACTTCCGGTTTGTCACTTCCGGTTTCAGACAATGCCAGTTTCCCAGGTCATTTCAAAGCTTTTTAAGTGCACGTTCACACTTGTGCGGCTGAGGAGATCGCATTCAATTCGGAGCGCACTGCTCCTTCATTACATGCGATCTCATGTGCGGTGCGAATTTCAGCCATACACTTTGTATGGCTGAATTCGCACTGCATCCGCACCAAAGACGCACAGGAGGCATTTTTTGAGCCGCATCAAAATCAAATCGCACAGTGGTTCACGCTTGTGCGATCCGATTCTGTGCGTACTTGCAGATCGCACTGCGATATGCAATCAAACTGGGGGTGTCGATAACGTTTAATTGACACCCCCTGCATATCGCATATGGCAGTGGGAACTGCTAGATGTGTGGATGCGATGCGGTAACACGCTGCATATTCGCAGCGTTCCCTCATCGCACAAGTGTGAACCAAGCCTAAGACTGAAATCCAGTCATTTTTCATCTCTCTGGTCATTTCTTGGTAAAAGGAAGCAAACACAGGTAAAATGGTCCCAAAATTTAATTTTGCATATTTTGGGGGTTTTGCCCTTAAAATGTTCACATCTTTGGCCAAAGGCCTAGGGAGGCAGAAAATGTGTCAAAACGGGATCAAAAGTCCCCAAAACGGATACAACAACACTTTAAAGCCCAAAACATCAAGGAGAAAAGTGTTTTAATGCCACTTCCGGTTTTAAGGAGGTCACTTCCGGTTTGTCACTTCCGGTTTCAGACAATGCCAGTTTCCCAGGTCATTTCAAAGCTTTTTAAGTGCACGTTCACACTTGTGCGGCTGCGGAGATCGCATTTAATTCGGAGCGCACTGCTCCTTCATTACATGCGATCTCATGTGCGGTGCGAATTTCAGCCATACACTTTGTATGGCTGAATTCGCACTGCATCCGCACCAAAGACGCACAGGAGGCATTTTTGAGCCGCATCAAAATCAAATCGCACAGTGGTTCACACTTGTGCGATCCGATTCTGTGCATACTTGCAGATCGCACTGCGATATGCGATCAAACTGGGGGTGTCGTTAACTTTTAATTGACACCCCCTGCGTATCGCATATGGCAGTGGGAACTGCTAGATGTGTGGATGCGATGCGGTAACACGCTGCATATTCGCAGCGTTCCCGCATTGCACAAGTGTGAACCGAGCCTAAGACTGAAATCCAGTAATTTTTCATCTCTCTGGTCATTTCTTGGTAAAAGGAAGCAAACACAGGTAAAATGGTCCCAAAATTAAATTTTGCATATTTTGGGGGTTTTGCCCTTAAAATGTTCACATCTTTGGCCAAAGGCTTAGGGAGGCAGAAAATGTGTCAAAACGGGATCAAAAGTCCCCAAAACGGATACAACAACACTTTAAAGCCCAAAACGTCAAGGAGAAAAGTGTTTTAATGCCACTTCCGGTTTTAAGGAGGTCACTTCCGGTTTGTCACTTCCGGTTTCAGACAATGCCAGTTTCCCAGGTCATTTCAAAGCTTTTTAAGTGCACGTTCACACTTGTGCGGCTGCGGAGATCGCATTCAATTCGGAGCGCACTGCTCCTTCATTACATGCGATCTCATGTGCGGTGCGAATTTCAGCCATACACTTTGTATGGCTGAATTCGCACTGCATCCGCACCAAAGACGCACAGGAGGCATTTTTTGAGCCGCATCAAAATCAAATCGCACAGTGGTTCACACTTGTGCGATCCGATTCTGTGCGTACTTGCAGATCGCACTGCGAAATGCAATCAAACTGGGGGTGTCGATAACGTTTAATTGACACCCCCTGCGTATCGCATATGGCAGTGGGAACTGCTAGATGTGTGGATGCGATGCGGTAACACGCTGCATATTCGCAGCGTTCCCTCATCGCACAAGTGTGAACCAAGCCTAAGACTGAAATCCAGTCATTTTTTCATCTCTCTGGTCATTTCTTGGTAAAAGGAAGCAAACACAGGTAAAATGGTCCCAAAATTTAATTTTGCATATTTTGGGGGTTTTCCCCTTAAAATGTTCACATCTTTGGCCAAAGGCCTAGGGAGGCAGAAAATGTGTCAAAACGGGATCAAAAGTCCCCAAAACGGATACAACAACACTTTAAAGCCCAAAACATCAAGGAGAAAAGTGTTTTAATGCCACTTCCGGTTTTAAGGAGGTCACTTCCGGTTTGTCACTTCCGGTTTCAGACAATGCCAGTTTCCCAGGTCATTTCAAAGCTTTTTAAGTGCACGTTCACACTTGTGCGGCTGCGGAGATCGCATTTAATTCGGAGCGCACTGCTCCTTCATTACATGCGATCTCATGTGCGGTGCGAATTTCAGCCATACACTTTGTATGGCTGAATTCGCACTGCATCCGCATCAAAGACGCACAGGGGGCATTTTTTGAGCCGCATCAAAATCAAATCGCACAGTGGTTCTTACTTGTGTAATCCGATTCTGTGCGTACTTGCAGATCGCACTGTGATATGCAATCAAACTGGGGGTGTCGATAACGTTTAATTGACACCCCCTGCGTATCGCATATGGCAGTGGGAACTGCTAGATGTGTGGATGCGATGCGGTAACATGCTGCATATTCGCAGCGTTCCCGCATTGCACAAGTGTGAACCGAGCCTAAGACTGAAATCCAGTAATTTTTCATCTCTCTGGTCATTTCTTGGTAAAAGGATGCAAACACAGGTAAAATGGTCCCAAAATTAAATTTTGCATATTTTGGGGGTTTTGCCCTTAAAATGTTCACATCTTTGGCCAAAGGCTTAGGGAGGCAGAAAATGTGTCAAAACGGGATCAAAAGTCCCCAAAACGGATACAACAACACTTTAAAGCCCAAAACGTCAAGGAGAAAAGTGTTTTAATGCCACTTCCGGTTTTAAGGAGGTCACTTCCGGTTTGTCACTTCCGGTTTCAGACAATGCCAGTTTCCCAGGTCATTTCAAAGCTTTTTAAGTGCACGTTCACACTTGTGCGGCTGAGGAGATCGCATTCAATTCGGAGCGCACTGCTCCTTCATTACATGCGATCTCATGTGCGGTGCGAATTTCAGCCATACACTTTGTATGGCTGAATTCGCACTGCATCCGCACCAAAGACGCACAGGAGGCATTTTTTGAGCCGCATCAAAATCAAATCGCACAGTGGTTCACACTTGTGCGATCCGATTCTGTGCGTACTTGCAGATCGCACTGCGATATGCAATCAAACTGGGGGTGTCGATAACGTTTAATTGACACCCCCTGCATATCGCATATGGCAGTGGGAACTGCTAGATGTGTGGATGCGATGCGGTAACACGCTGCATATTCGCAGCGTTCCCTCATCGCACAAGTGTGAACCAAGCCTAAGACTGAAATCCAGTCATTTTTCATCTCTCTGGTCATTTCTTGGTAAAAGGAAGCAAACACAGGTAAAATGGTCCCAAAATTTAATTTTGCATATTTTGGGGGTTTTGCCCTTAAAATGTTCACATCTTTGGCCAAAGGCCTAGGGAGGCAGAAAATGTGTCAAAACGGGATCAAAAGTCCCCAAAACGGATACAACAACACTTTAAAGCCCAAAACATCAAGGAGAAAAGTGTTTTAATGCCACTTCCGGTTTTAAGGAGGTCACTTCCGGTTTGTCACTTCCGGTTTCAGACAATGCCAGTTTCCCAGGTCATTTCAAAGCTTTTTAAGTGCACGTTCACACTTGTGCGGCTGCGGAGATCGCATTTAATTCGGAGCGCACTGCTCCTTCATTACATGCGATCTCATGTGCGGTGCGAATTTCAGCCATACACTTTGTATGGCTGAATTCGCACTGCATCCGCACCAAAGACGCACAGGAGGCATTTTTGAGCCGCATCAAAATCAAATCGCACAGTGGTTCACACTTGTGCGATCCGATTCTGTGCATACTTGCAGATCGCACTGCGATATGCGATCAAACTGGGGGTGTCGTTAACTTTTAATTGACACCCCCTGCGTATCGCATATGGCAGTGGGAACTGCTAGATGTGTGGATGCGATGCGGTAACACGCTGCATATTCGCAGCGTTCCCGCATTGCACAAGTGTGAACCGAGCCTAAGACTGAAATCCAGTAATTTTTCATCTCTCTGGTCATTTCTTGGTAAAAGGAAGCAAACACAGGTAAAATGGTCCCAAAATTAAATTTTGCATATTTTGGGGGTTTTGCCCTTAAAATGTTCACATCTTTGGCCAAAGGCTTAGGGAGGCAGAAAATGTGTCAAAACGGGATCAAAAGTCCCCAAAACGGATACAACAACACTTTAAAGCCCAAAACGTCAAGGAGAAAAGTGTTTTAATGCCACTTCCGGTTTTAAGGAGGTCACTTCCGGTTTGTCACTTCCGGTTTCAGACAATGCCAGTTTCCCAGGTCATTTCAAAGCTTTTTAAGTGCACGTTCACACTTGTGCGGCTGCGGAGATCGCATTCAATTCGGAGCGCACTGCTCCTTCATTACATGCGATCTCATGTGCGGTGCGAATTTCAGCCATACACTTTGTATGGCTGAATTCGCACTGCATCCGCACCAAAGACGCACAGGAGGCATTTTTTGAGCCGCATCAAAATCAAATCGCACAGTGGTTCACACTTGTGCGATCCGATTCTGTGCGTACTTGCAGATCGCACTGCGAAATGCAATCAAACTGGGGGTGTCGATAACGTTTAATTGACACCCCCTGCGTATCGCATATGGCAGTGGGAACTGCTAGATGTGTGGATGCGATGCGGTAACACGCTGCATATTCGCAGCGTTCCCTCATCGCACAAGTGTGAACCAAGCCTAAGACTGAAATCCAGTCATTTTTTCATCTCTCTGGTCATTTCTTGGTAAAAGGAAGCAAACACAGGTAAAATGGTCCCAAAATTTAATTTTGCATATTTTGGGGGTTTTCCCCTTAAAATGTTCACATCTTTGGCCAAAGGCCTAGGGAGGCAGAAAATGTGTCAAAACGGGATCAAAAGTCCCCAAAACGGATACAACAACACTTTAAAGCCCAAAACATCAAGGAGAAAAGTGTTTTAATGCCACTTCCGGTTTTAAGGAGGTCACTTCCGGTTTGTCACTTCCGGTTTCAGACAATGCCAGTTTCCCAGGTCATTTCAAAGCTTTTTAAGTGCACGTTCACACTTGTGCGGCTGCGGAGATCGCATTTAATTCGGAGCGCACTGCTCCTTCATTACATGCGATCTCATGTGCGGTGCGAATTTCAGCCATACACTTTGTATGGCTGAATTCGCACTGCATCCGCATCAAAGACGCACAGGGGGCATTTTTTGAGCCGCATCAAAATCAAATCGCACAGTGGTTCTTACTTGTGTAATCCGATTCTGTGCGTACTTGCAGATCGCACTGTGATATGCAATCAAACTGGGGGTGTCGATAACGTTTAATTGACACCCCCTGCGTATCGCATATGGCAGTGGGAACTGCTAGATGTGTGGATGCGATGCGGTAACACGCTGCATATTCGCAGCGTTCCCGCATTGCACAAGTGTGAACCGAGCCTAAGACTGAAATCCAGTCATTTTTCATCTCTCTGGTCATTTCTTGGTAAAAGGAAGCAAACACAGGTAAAATGGTCCCAAAATTTAATTTTGCATATTTTGGGGGTTTTGCCCTTAAAATGTTCACATCTTTGGCCAAAGGCCTAGGGAGGCAGAAAATGTGTCAAAACGGGATCAAAAGTCCCCAAAACGGATACAACAACACTTTAAAGCCCAAAACATCAAGGAGAAAAGTGTTTTAATGCCACTTCCGGTTTTAAGGAGGTCACTTCTGGTTTGTCACTTCCGGTTTCAGACAATGCCAGTTTCCCAGGTCATTTCAAAGCTTTTTAAGTGCACGTTCAAACTTGTGCGGCTGCGGAGATCGCATTTAATTCGAAGTGCACTGCTCCTTCATTACATGCGATCTCATGTGCGGTGCAAATTTCAGCCATACACTTTGTATGGCTGAATTCGCACTGCATCCGCACCAAAGACGCACAGGAGGCATTTTTTGAGCCGCATCAAAATCAAATCACACAGTGGTTCACACTTGTGCGATCCGATTCTGTGCATACTTGCAGATCGCACTGCGATATGCGATCAAACTGGGGGTGTCGTTAACTTTTAATTGACACCCCCTGCGTATCGCATATGGCAGTGGGAACTGCTAGATGTGTGGATGCGATGCGGTAACACGCTGCATATTCGCAGCGTTCCCGCATTGCACAAGTGTGAACCGAGCCTAAGACTGAAATCCAGTCATTTTTCATCTCTCTGGTCATTTCTTGGTAAAAGGAAGCAAACACGGGTAAAATGGTCCCAAAATTTAATTTTGCATATTTTGGGGGTTTTCCCCTTAAAATGTTCACATCTTTGGCCAAAGGCCTAGGGAGGCAGAAAATGTGTCAAAACGGGATCAAAAGTCCCCAAAACGGATACAACAACACTTTAAAGCCCAAAACATCAAGGAGAAAAGTGTTTTAATGCCTCTTCCGGTTTTAAGGAGGTCACTTCCAGTTTGTCACTTCCGGTTTCAGACAATGCCAGTTTCCCAGGTCATTTCAAAGCTTTTTAAGTGCACGTTCACACTTGTGCGGCTGCGGAGATCGCATTCAATTCGGAGCGCACTGCTCCTTCATTACATGCTATCTCATGTGCGGTGCGAATTTCAGCCATACACTTTGTATGGCTGAATTCGCACTGCATCCGCACCAAAGACGCACAGGAGGCATTTTTGAGCCGCATCAAAATCAAATCGCACAGTGGTTCACACTTGTGCGATCCGATTCTGTGCATACTTGCAGATCGCACTGCGATATGCGATCAAACTGGGGGTGTCGTTAACTTTTTAAATGACACCCCCTGCGTATCGCATATGGCAGTGGGAACTGCTAGATGTGTGGATGCGATGCGGTAACATGCTGCATATTCGCAGCGTTCCCGCATTGCACAAGTGTGAACCAAGCCTAAGACTGAAATCCAGTCATTTTTCATCTCTCTGGTCATTTCTTGGTAAAAGGAAGCAAACACAGGTAAAATGGTCCCAAAATTTAATTTTGCATATTTTGGGGGTTTTGCCCTTAAAATGTTCACATCTTTGGCCAAAGGCCTAGGGAGGCAGAAAATGTGTCAAAACGGGATCAAAAGTCCCCAAAACGGATACAACAACACTTTAAAGCCCAAAACATCAAGGAGAAAAGTGTTTTAATGCCACTTCCGGTTTTAAGGAGGTCACTTCCGGTTTGTCACTTCCGGTTTCAGACAATGCCAGTTTCCCAGGTCATTTCAAAGCTTTTTAAGTGCACGTTCACACTTGTGCGGCTGCGGAGATCGCATTTAATTCGGAGCGCACTGCTCCTTCATTACATGCGATCTCATGTGCGGTGCGAATTTCAGCCATACACTTTGTATGGCTGAATTCGCACTGCATCCGCACCAAAGACGCACAGGAGGCATTTTTGAGCCGCATCAAAATCAAATCGCACAGTGGTTCACACTTGTGCGATCCGATTCTGTGCATACTTGCAGATCGCACTGCGATATGCGATCAAACTGGGGGTGTCGTTAACTTTTAATTGACACCCCCTGCGTATCGCATATGGCAGTGGGAACTGCTAGATGTGTGGATGCGATGCGGTAACACGCTGCATATTCGCAGCGTTCCCGCATTGCACAAGTGTGAACCGAGCCTAAGACTGAAATCCAGTAATTTTTCATCTCTCTGGTCATTTCTTGGTAAAAGGAAGCAAACACAGGTAAAATGGTCCCAAAATTAAATTTTGCATATTTTGGGGGTTTTGCCCTTAAAATGTTCACATCTTTGGCCAAAGGCTTAGGGAGGCAGAAAATGTGTCAAAACGGGATCAAAAGTCCCCAAAACGGATACAACAACACTTTAAAGCCCAAAACGTCAAGGAGAAAAGTGTTTTAATGCCACTTCCGGTTTTAAGGAGGTCACTTCCGGTTTGTCACTTCCGGTTTCAGACAATGCCAGTTTCCCAGGTCATTTCAAAGCTTTTTAAGTGCACGTTCACACTTGTGCGGCTGCGGAGATCGCATTCAATTCGGAGCGCACTGCTCCTTCATTACATGCGATCTCATGTGCGGTGCGAATTTCAGCCATACACTTTGTATGGCTGAATTCGCACTGCATCTGCACCAAAGACGCACAGGAGGCATTTTTTGAGCCGCATCAAATCAAATCGCACAGTGGTTCACACTTGTGCGATCCGATTCTGTGCGTACTTGCAGATCGCACTGCGATATGCAATCAAACTGGGGGTGTCGATAACGTTTAATTGACACCCCCTGCGTATCGCATATGGCAGTGGGAACTGCTAGATGTGTGGATGCGATGCGGTAACACGCTGCATATTCGCAGCGTTCCCTCTTCGCACAAGTGTGAACCAAGCCTAAGACTGAAATCCAGTAATTTTTCATCTCTCTGGTCATTTCTTGGTAAAAGGAAGCAAACACAGGTAAAATGGTCCCAAAATTAAATTTTGCATATTTTGGGGGTTTTGCCCTTAAAATGTTCACATCTTTGGCCAAAGGCTTAGGGAGGCAGAAAATGTGTCAAAACGGGATCAAAAGTCCCCAAAACGGATACAACAACACTTTAAAGCCCAAAACGTAAAGGAGAAAAGTGTTTTAATGCCACTTCCGGTTTTAAGGAGGTCACTTCCGGTTTGTCACTTCCGGTTTCAGACAATGCCAGTTTCCCAGGTCATTTCAAAGCTTTTTAAGTGCACGTTCACACTTGTGCGGCTGCGGAGATCGCATTCAATTCGGAGCGCACTGCTCCTTCATTACATGCGATCTCATGTGCGGTGCGAATTTCAGCCATACACTTTGTATGGCTGAATTCGCACTGCATCCGCACCAAAGACGCACAGGAGGCATTTTTTGAGCTGCATCAAAATCAAATCGCACAGTGGTTCACACTTGTGCGATCCGATTCTGTGCGTACTTGCAGATCGCACTGCGATATGCAATCAAACTGGGGGTGTCGATAACGTTTAATTGACACCCCCTGCGTATCGCATATGGCAGTGGGAACTGCTAGATGTGTGGATGCGATGCGGTAACACGCTGCATATTCGCAGCGTTCCCTCATCGCACAAGTGTGAACCAAGCCTAAGACTGAAATCCAGTCATTTTTCATCTCTCTGGTCATTTCTTGGTAAAAGGAAGCAAACACAGGTAAAATGGTCCCAAAATTTAATTTTGCATATTTTGGGGGTTTTGCCCTTAAAATGTTCACATCTTTGGCCAAAGGCTTAGGGAGGCAGAAAATGTGTCAAAACGGGATCAAAAGTCCCCAAAACGGATACAACAACACTTTAAAGCCCAAAACGTCAAGGAGAAAAGTGTTTTAATGCCACTTCCGGTTTTAAGGAGGTCACTTCCGGTTTCAGACAATGCCAGTTTCCCAGGTCATTTCAAAGCTTTTTAAGTGCACGTTCACACTTGTGCGGCTGCGGAGATCGCATTTAATTCGGAGCGCACTGCTCCTTCATTACATGCGATCTCATGTGCGGTGCGAATTTCAGCCATACACTTTGTATGGCTGAATTCGCACTGCATCCGCACCAAAGACGCACAGGAGGCATTTTTTGAGCCGCATCAAAATCAAATCGCACAGTGGTTCACACTTGTGCGATCCGATTCTGTGCATACTTGCAGATCGCACTGCGATATGCGATCAAACTGGGGGTGTCGTTAACTTTTAATTGACACCCCCTGCGTATCGCATATGGCAGTGGGAACTGCTAGATGTGTGGATGCGATGCAGTAACACGCTGCATATTCGCAGCGTTCCCGCATTGCACAAGTGTGAACCGAGCCTAAGACTGAAATCCAGTAATTTTTCATCTCTCTGGTCATTTCTTGGTAAAAGGAAGCAAACACAGGTAAAATGGTCCCAAAATTAAATTTTGCATATTTTTGGGGTTTTGCCCTTAAAATGTTCACATCTTTGGCCAAAGGCTTAGGGAGGCAGAAAATGTGTCAAAACGGGATCAAAAGTCCCCAAAACGGATACAACAACACTTTAAAGCCAAAAACGTCAAGGAGAAAAGTGTTTTAATGCCACTTCCGGTTTTAAGGAGGTCACTTCCGGTTTGTCACTTCCGGTTTCAGACAATGCCAGTTTCCCAGGTCATTTCAAAGCTTTTTAAGTGCACGTTCACACTTGTGCGGCTGCGGAGATCGCATTCAATTCGGAGCGCACTGCTCCTTCATTACATGCGATCTCATGTGCGGTGCGAATTTCAGCCATACACTTTGTATGGCTGAATTCGCACTGCATCTGCACCAAAGACGCACAGGAGGCATTTTTTGAGCCGCATCAAAATCAAATCGCACAGTGGTTCACACTTGTGCGATCCGATTCTGTGCGTACTTGCAGATCGCACTGCGATATGCAATCAAACTGGGGGTGTCGATAACGTTTAATTGACACCCCCTGCGTATCGCATATGGCAGTGGGAACTGCTAGATGTGTGGATGCAATGCGGTAACACGCTGCATATTCGAAGTGTTCCCTCATCGCACAAGTGTGAACCAAGCCTAAGACTGAAATCCAGTCATTTTTCATCTCTCTGGTCATTTCTTGGTAAAAGGAAGCAAACACAGGTAAAATGGTCCCAAAATTTAATTTTGCATATTTTGGGGGTTTTGCCCTTAAAATGTTCACATCTTTGGCCAAAGGCTTAGGGAGGCAGAAAATGTGTCAAAACGGGATCAAAAGTCCCCAAAACGGATACAACAACACTTTAAAGCCCAAAACGTCAAGGAGAAAAGTGTTTTAATGCCACTTCCGGTTTTAAGGAGGTCACTTCCGGTTTGTCACTTCCGGTTTCAGACAATGCCAGTTTCCCAGGTCATTTCAAAGCTTTTTAAGTGCACGTTCACACTTGTGCGGCTGCGGAGATCGCATTCAATTCGGAGCGCACTGCTCCTTCATTACATGCGATCTCATGTGCGGTGCGAATTTCAGCCATACACTTTGTATGGCTGAATTCGCACTGCATCCGCACCAAAGACGCACAGGAGGCATTTTTTGAGCCGCATCAAAATCAAATCGCACAGTGGTTCACACTTGTGCGATCCGATTCTGTGCGTACTTGCAGATCGCACTGCGAAATGCAATCAAACTGGGGGTGTCGATAACGTTTAATTGACACCCCCTGCGTATCGCATATGGCAGTGGGAACTGCTAGATGTGTGGATGCGATGCGGTAACATGCTGCATATTCGCAGCGTTCCCGCATTGCACAAGTGTGAACCGAGCCTAAGACTGAAATCCAGTAATTTTTCATCTCTCTGGTCATTTCTTGGTAAAAGGATGCAAACACAGGTAAAATGGTCCCAAAATTAAATTTTGCATATTTTGGGGGTTTTGCCCTTAAAATGTTCACATCTTTGGCCAAAGGCTTAGGGAGGCAGAAAATGTGTCAAAACGGGATCAAAAGTCCCCAAAACGGATACAACAACACTTTAAAGCCCAAAACGTCAAGGAGAAAAGTGTTTTAATGCCACTTCCGGTTTTAAGGAGGTCACTTCCGGTTTGTCACTTCCGGTTTCAGACAATGCCAGTTTCCCAGGTCATTTCAAAGCTTTTTAAGTGCACGTTCACACTTGTGCGGCTGCGGAGATCGCATTCAATTCGGAGCGCACTGCTCCTTCATTACATGCGATCTCATGTGCGGTGCGAATTTCAGCCATACACTTTGTATGGCTGAATTCGCACTGCATCTGCACCAAAGACGCACAGGAGGCATTTTTTGAGCCGCATCAAAATCAAATCGCACAGTGGTTCACACTTGTGCGATCCGATTCTGTGCGTACTTGCAGATCGCACTGCGATATGCAATCAAACTGGGGGTGTCGATAACGTTTAATTGACACCCCCTGCGTATCGCATATGGCAGTGGGAACTGCTAGATGTGTGGATGCAATGCGGTAACACGCTGCATATTCAAAGCGTTCCCTCATCGCACAAGTGTGAACCAAGCCTAAGACTGAAATCCAGTCATTTTTCATCTCTCTGGTCATTTCTTGGTAAAAGGAAGCAAACACAGGTAAAATGGTCCCAAAATTTAATTTTGCATATTTTGGGGGTTTTGCCCTTAAAATGTTCACATCTTTGGCCAAAGGCTTAGGGAGGCAGAAAATGTGTCAAAACGGGATCAAAAGTCCCCAAAACGGATACAACAACACTTTAAAGCCCAAAACGTCAAGGAGAAAAGTGTTTTAATGCCACTTCCGGTTTTAAGGAGGTCACTTCCGGTTTGTCACTTCCGGTTTCAGACAATGCCAGTTTCCCAGGTCATTTCAAAGCTTTTTAAGTGCACGTTCACACTTGTGCGGCTGCGGAGATCGCATTCAATTCGGAGCGCACTGCTCCTTCATTACATGCGATCTCATGTGTGGTGCGAATTTCAGCCATACACTTTGTATGGCTGAATTCGCACTGCATCCGCACCAAAGACGCACAGGAGGCATTTTTTGAGCCGCATCAAAATCAAATCGCACAGTGGTTCACACTTGTGCGATCCGATTCTGTGCGTACTTGCAGATCGCACTGCGATATGCAATCAAACTGGGGGTGTCGATAACGTTTAATTGACACCCCCTGCGTATCGCATATGGCAGTGGGAACTGCTAGATGTGTGGATGCGATGCGGTAACACGCTGCATATTCGCAGCGTTCCCTCATCGCACAAGTGTGAACCAAGCCTAAGACTGAAATCCAGTCATTTTTCATCTCTCTGGTCATTTCTTGGTAAAAGGAAGCAAACACAGGTAAAATGGTCCCAAAATTTAATTTTGCATATTTTGGGGGTTTTCCCCTTAAAATGTTCACATCTTTGGCCAAAGGCCTAGGGAGGCAGAAAATGTGTCAAAACGGGATCAAAAGTCCCCAAAACGGATACAACAACACTTTAAAGCCCAAAACATCAAGGAGAAAAGTGTTTTAATGCCACTTCCGGTTTTAAGGAGGTCACTTCCGGTTTGTCACTTCCGGTTTCAGACAATGCCAGTTTCCCAGGTCATTTCAAAGCTTTTTAAGTGCACGTTCACACTTGTGCGGCTGCGGAGATCGCATTTAATTCGGAGCGCACTGCTCCTTCAATACATGCGATCTCATGTGCGGTGCAAATTTCAGCCATACACTTTGTATGGCTGAATTCGCACTGCATCCGCACCAAAGACGCACAGAAGGCATTTTTTAGCCGCATCAAAATCAAATCGCACAGTGGTTCACACTTGTGCGATCCGATTCTGTGCATACTTGCAGATCGCACTGTGATATGCGATCAAACTGGGGGTGTCGTTAACTTTTAATTGACACCCCCTGTGTATCGCATATGGCAGTGGGAACTGCTAGATGTGTGGATGCGATGCGGTAACACGCTGCATATTCGCAGCGTTCCCGCATTGCACAAGTGTGAACCGAGCCTAAGACTGAAATCCAGTAATTTTTCATCTCTCTGGTCATTTCTTGGTAAAAGGAAGCAAACACAGGTAAAATGGTCCCAAAATTAAATTTTGCATATTTTGGGGGTTTTGCCCTTAAAATGTTCACATCTTTGGCCAAAGGCTTAGGGAGGCAGAAAATGTGTCAAAACGGGATCAAAAGTCCCCAAAACGGATACAACAACACTTTAAAGCCCAAAACGTCAAGGAGAAAAGTGTTTTAATGCCACTTCCGGTTTTAAGGAGGTCACTTCCGGTTTGTCACTTCCGGTTTCAGACAATGCCAGTTTCCCAGGTCATTTCAAAGCTTTTTAAGTGCACGTTCACACTTGTGCGGCTGCGGAGATCGCATTCAATTCGGAGCGCACTGCTCCTTCATTACATGCGATCTCATGTGCGGTGCGAATTTCAGCCATACACTTTGTATGGCTGAATTCGCACTGCATCTGCACCAAAGACGCACAGGAGGCATTTTTTGAGCCGCATCAAAATCAAATCGCACAGTGGTTCACACTTGTGCGATCCGATTCTGTGCGTACTTGCAGATCGCACTGCGATATGCAATCAAACTGGGGGTGTCGATAACGTTTAATTGACACCCCCTGCGTATCGCATATGGCAGTGGGAACTGCTAGATGTGTGGATGCAATGCGGTAACACGCTGCATATTCGAAGCGTTCCCTCATCGCACAAGTGTGAACCAAGCCTAAGACTGAAATCCAGTCATTTTTCATCTCTCTGGTCATTTCTTGGTAAAAGGAAGCAAACACAGGTAAAATGGTCCCAAAATTTAATTTTGCATATTTTGGGGGTTTTGCCCTTAAAATGTTCACATCTTTGGCCAAAGGCTTAGGGAGGCAGAAAATGTGTCAAAACGGGATCAAAAGTCCCCAAAACGGATACAACAACACTTTAAAGCCCAAAACGTCAAGGAGAAAAGTGTTTTAATGCCACTTCCGGTTTTAAGGAGGTCACTTCCGGTTTGTCACTTCCGGTTTCAGACAATGCCAGTTTCCCAGGTCATTTCAAAGCTTTTTAAGTGCACGTTCACACTTGTGCGGCTGCGGAGATCGCATTCAATTCGGAGCGCACTGCTCCTTCATTACATGCGATCTCATGTGTGGTGCTAATTTCAGCCATACACTTTGTATGGCTGAATTCGCACTGCATCCGCACCAAAGACGCACAGGAGGCATTTTTTGAGCCGCATCAAAATCAAATCGCACAGTGGTTCACACTTGTGCGATCCGATTCTGTGCGTACTTGCAGATCGCACTGCGATATGCAATCAAACTGGGGGTGTCGATAACGTTTAATTGACACCCCCTGCGTATCGCATATGGCAGTGGGAACTGCTAGATGTGTGGATGCGATGCGGTAACACGCTGCATATTCGCAGCGTTCCCTCATCGCACAAGTGTGAACCAAGCCTAAGACTGAAATCCAGTCATTTTTCATCTCTCTGGTCATTTCTTGGTAAAAGGAAGCAAACACAGGTAAAATGGTCCCAAAATTTAATTTTGCATATTTTGGGGGTTTTCCCCTTAAAATGTTCACATCTTTGGCCAAAGGCCTAGGGAGGCAGAAAATGTGTCAAAACGGGATCAAAAGTCCCCAAAACGGATACAACAACACTTTAAAGCCCAAAACATCAAGGAGAAAAGTGTTTTAATGCCACTTCCGGTTTTAAGGAGGTCACTTCCGGTTTGTCACTTCCGGTTTCAGACAATGCCAGTTTCCCAGGTCATTTCAAAGCTTTTTAAGTGCACGTTCACACTTGTGCGGCTGCGGAGATCGCATTTAATTCGGAGCGCACTGCTCCTTCAATACATGCGATCTCATGTGCGGTGCGAATTTCAGCCATACACTTTGTATGGCTGAATTCGCACTGCATCCGCACCAAAGACGCACAGAAGGCATTTTTTAGCCGCATCAAAATCAAATCGCACAGTGGTTCACACTTGTGCGATCCGATTCTGTGCATACTTGCAGATCGCACTGTGATATGCGATCAAACTGGGGGTGTCGTTAACTTTTAATTGACACCCCCTGTGTATCGCATATGGCAGTGGGAACTGCTAGATGTGTGGATGCGATGCGGTAACACGCTGCATATTCGCAGCGTTCCCGCATTGCACAAGTGTGAACCGAGCCTAAGACTGAAATCCAGTAATTTTTCATCTCTCTGGTCATTTCTTGGTAAAAGGAAGCAAACACAGGTAAAATGGTCCCAAAATTAAATTTTGCATATTTTGGGGGTTTTGCCCTTAAAATGTTCACATCTTTGGCCAAAGGCTTAGGGAGGCAGAAAATGTGTCAAAACGGGATCAAAAGTCCCCAAAACGGATACAACAACACTTTAAAGCCCAAAACGTCAAGGAGAAAAGTGTTTTAATGCCACTTCCGGTTTTAAGGAGGTCACTTCCGGTTTGTCACTTCCGGTTTCAGACAATGCCAGTTTCCCAGGTCATTTCAAAGCTTTTTAAGTGCACGTTCACACTTGTGCGGCTGCGGAGATCGCATTCAATTCGGAGCGCACTGCTCCTTCATTACATGCGATCTCATGTGCGGTGCGAATTTCAGCCATACACTTTGTATGGCTGAATTCGCACTGCATCTGCACCAAAGACGCACAGGAGGCATTTTTTGAGCCGCATCAAAATCAAATCGCACAGTGGTTCACACTTGTGCGATCCGATTCTGTGCGTACTTGCAGATCGCACTGCGATATGCAATCAAACTGGGGGTGTCGATAACGTTTAATTGACACCCCCTGCGTATCGCATATGGCAGTGGGAACTGCTAGATGTGTGGATGCAATGCGGTAACAAGCTGCATATTCGAAGCGTTCCCTCATCGCACAAGTGTGAACCAAGCCTAAGACTGAAATCCAGTCATTTTTCATCTCTCTGGTCATTTCTTGGTAAAAGGAAGCAAACACAGGTAAAATGGTCCCAAAATTTAATTTTGCATATTTTGGGGGTTTTGCCCTTAAAATGTTCACATCTTTGGCCAAAGGCTTAGGGAGGCAGAAAATGTGTCAAAACGGGATCAAAAGTCCCCAAAACGGATACAACAACACTTTAAAGCCCAAAACGTCAAGGAGAAAAGTGTTTTAATGCCACTTCCGGTTTTAAGGAGGTCACTTCCGGTTTGTCACTTCCGGTTTCAGACAATGCCAGTTTCCCAGGTCATTTCAAAGCTTTTTAAGTGCACGTTCACACTTGTGCGGCTGCGGAGATCGCATTCAATTCGGAGCGCACTGCTCCTTCATTACATGCGATCTCATGTGTGGTGCTAATTTCAGCCATACACTTTGTATGGCTGAATTCGCACTGCATCCGCACCAAAGACGCACAGGAGGCATTTTTTGAGCCGCATCAAAATCAAATCGCACAGTGGTTCACACTTGTGCGATCCGATTCTGTGCGTACTTGCAGATCGCACTGCGATATGCAATCAAACTGGGGGTGTCGATAACGTTTAATTGACACCCCCTGCGTATCGCATATGGCAGTGGGAACTGCTAGATGTGTGGATGCGATGCGGTAACACGCTGCATATTCGCAGCGTTCCCTCATCGCACAAGTGTGAACCAAGCCTAAGACTGAAATCCAGTCATTTTTCATCTCTCTGGTCATTTCTTGGTAAAAGGAAGCAAACACAGGTAAAATGGTCCCAAAATTTAATTTTGCATATTTTGGGGTTTTCCCCCTTAAAATGTTCACATCTTTGGCCAAAGGCCTAGGGAGGCAGAAAATGTGTCAAAACGGGATCAAAAGTCCCCAAAACGGATACAACAACACTTTAAAGCCCAAAACATCAAGGAGAAAAGTGTTTTAATGCCACTTCCGGTTTTAAGGAGGTCACTTCCGGTTTGTCACTTCCGGTTTCAGACAATGCCAGTTTCCCAGGTCATTTCAAAGCTTTTTAAGTGCACGTTCACACTTGTGCGGCTGCGGAGATCGCATTTAATTCGGAGCGCACTGCTCCTTCAATACATGCGATCTCATGTGCGGTGCGAATTTCAGCCATACACTTTGTATGGCTGAATTCGCACTGCATCCGCACCAAAGACGCACAGAAGGCATTTTTTAGCCGCATCAAAATCAAATCGCACAGTGGTTCACACTTGTGCGATCCGATTCTGTGCATACTTGCAGATCGCACTGCGATATGCGATCAAACTGGGGGTGTCGTTAACTTTTAATTGACACCCCCTGTGTATCGCATATGGCAGTGGGAACTGCTAGATGTGTGGATGCGATGCGGTAACACGCTGCATATTCGCAGCGTTCCCGCATTGCACAAGTGTGAACCGAGCCTAAGACTGAAATCCAGTAATTTTTCATCTCTCTGGTCATTTCTTGGTAAAAGGAAGCAAACACAGGTAAAATGGTCCCAAAATTAAATTTTGCATATTTTGGGGGTTTTGCCCTTAAAATGTTCACATCTTTGGCCAAAGGCTTAGGGAGGCAGAAAATGTGTCAAAACGGGATCAAAAGTCCCCAAAACGGATACAACAACACTTTAAAGCCCAAAACGTCAAGGAGAAAAGTGTTTTAATGCCACTTCCGGTTTTAAGGAGGTCACTTCCGGTTTGTCACTTCCGGTTTCAGACAATGCCAGTTTCCCAGGTCATTTCAAAGCTTTTTAAGTGCACGTTCACACTTGTGCGGCTGCGGAGATCGCATTCAATTCGGAGCGCACTGCTCCTTCATTACATGCGATCTCATGTGCGGTGCGAATTTCAGCCATACACTTTGTATGGCTGAATTCGCACTGCATCCGCACCAAAGACGCACAGGAGGCATTTTTTGAGCCGCATCAAAATCAAATCGCACAGTGGTTCACACTTGTGCGATCCGATTCTGTGCATACTTGCAGATCGCACTGCGATATGCAATCAAACTGGGGGTGTCGATAACGTTTAATTGACACCCCCTGCGTATCGCATATGGCAGTGGGAACTGCTAGATGTGTGGATGCGATGCGGTAACACGCTGCATATTCGCAGCGTTCCCTCATCGCACAAGTGTGAACCAAGCCTAAGACTGAAATCCAGTCATTTTTCATCTCTCTGGTCATTTCTTGGTAAAAGGAAGCAAACACAGGTAAAATGGTCCCAAAATTTAATTTTGCATATTTTGGGGGTTTTGCCCTTAAAATGTTCACATCTTTGGCCAAAGGCTTAGGGAGGCAGAAAATGTGTCAAAACGGGATCAAAAGTCCCCAAAACGGATACAACAACACTTTAAAGCCCAAAACGTCAAGGAGAAAAGTGTTTTAATGCCACTTCCGGTTTTAAGGATGTCACTTCCGGTTTGTCACTTCCGGTTTCAGACAATGCCAGTTTCCCAGGTCATTTCAAAGCTTTTTAAGTGCACGTTCACACTTGTGCGGCTGCGGAGATCGCATTCAATTCGGAGCGCACTGCTCCTTCATTACATGCGATCTCATGTGCAATGCGAATTTCAGCCATACACTTTGTATGGCTGAATTCGCACTGCATCCGCACCAAAGACGCACAGGAGGCATTTTTTGAGCCGCATCAAAATCAAATCGCACAGTGGTTCACACTTGTGCGATCCGATTCTGTGCGTACTTGCAGATCACACTGCGAAATGCAATCAAACTGGGGGTGTCGATAACGTTTAATTGACACCCCCTGCGTATCGCATATGGCAGTGGGAACTGCTAGATGTGTGGATGCGATGCGGTAACACGCTGCATATTCGCAGCGTTCCCTCATCGCACAAGTGTGAACCAAGCCTAAGACTGAAATCCAGTCATTTTTCATCTCTCTGGTCATTTCTTGGTAAAAGGAAGCAAACACAGGTAAAATGGTCCCAAAATTTAATTTTGCATATTTTGGGGGTTTTCCCCTTAAAATGTTCACATCTTTGGCCAAAGGCCTAGGGAGGCAGAAAATGTGTCAAAACGGGATCAAAAGTCCCCAAAACGGATACAACAACACTTTAAAGCCCAAAACATCAAGGAGAAAAGTGTTTTAATGCCACTTCCGGTTTTAAGGAGGTCACTTCCGGTTTGTCACTTCCGGTTTCAGACAATGCCAGTTTCCCAGGTCATTTCAAAGCTTTTTAAGTGCACGTTCACACTTGTGCGGCTGCGGAGATCGCATTTAATTCGGAGCGCACTGCTCCTTCAATACATGCGATCTCATGTGCGGTGCGAATTTCAGCCATACACTTTGTATGGCTGAATTCGCACTGCATCCGCACCAAAGACGCACAGAAGGCATTTTTTAGCCGCATCAAAATCAAATCGCACAGTGGTTCACACTTGTGCGATCCGATTCTGTGCATACTTGCAGATCGCACTGCGATATGCGATCAAACTGGGGGTGTCGTTAACTTTTAATTGACACCCCCTGTGTATCGCATATGGCAGTGGGAACTGCTAGATGTGTGGATGCGATGCGGTAACACGCTGCATATTCGCAGCGTTCCCGCATTGCACAAGTGTGAACCGAGCCTAAGACTGAAATCCAGTAATTTTTCATCTCTCTGGTCATTTCTTGGTAAAAGGAAGCAAACACAGGTAAAATGGTCCCAAAATTTAATTTTGCATATTTTGGGGGTTTTGCCCTTAAAATGTTCACATCTTTGGCCAAAGGCTTAGGGAGGCAGAAAATGTGTCAAAACGGGATCAAAAGTCCCCAAAACGGATACAACAACACTTTAAAGCCCAAAACGTCAAGGAGAAAAGTGTTTTAATGCCACTTCCGGTTTTAAGGAGGTCACTTCCGGTTTGTCACTTCCGGTTTCAGACAATGCCAGTTTCCCAGGTCATTTCAAAGCTTTTTAAGTGCACGTTCACACTTGTGCGGCTGCGGAGATCGCATTCAATTCGGAGCGCACTGCTCCTTCATTACATGCGATCTCATGTGCGGTGCGAATTTCAGCCATACACTTTGTATGGCTGAATTCGCACTGCATCCGCACCAAAGACGCACAGGAGGCATTTTTTGAGCCGCATCAAAATCAAATCGCACAGTGGTTCACACTTGTGCGATCCGATTCTGTGCGTACTTGCAGATCGCACTGCGATATGCAATCAAACTGGGGGTGTCGATAACGTTTAATTGACACCCCCTGCGTATCGCATATGGCAGTGGGAACTGCTAGATGTGTGGATGCGATGCGGTAACACGCTGCATATTCGCAGCGTTCCCTCATCGCACAAGTGTGAACCAAGCCTAAGACTGAAATCCAGTCATTTTTCATCTCTCTGGTCATTTCTTGGTAAAAGGAAGCAAACACAGGTAAAATGGTCCCAAAATTTAATTTTGCATATTTTGGGGGTTTTGCCCTTAAAATGTTCACATCTTTGGCCAAAGGCTTAGGGAGGCAGAAAATGTGTCAAAACGGGATCAAAAGTCCCCAAAACGGATACAACAACACTTTAAAGCCCAAAACGTCAAGGAGAAAAGTGTTTTAATGCCACTTCCGGTTTTAAGGAGGTCACTTCCGGTTTGTCACTTCCGGTTTCAGACAATGCCAGTTTCCCAGGTCATTTCAAAGCTTTTTAAGTGCACGTTCACACTTGTGCGGCTGCGGAGATCGCATTCAATTCGGAGCGCACTGCTCCTTCATTACATGCGATCTCATGTGCGGTGCGAATTTCAGCCATACACTTTGTATGGCTGAATTCGCACTGCATCCGCACCAAAGACGCACAGGAGGCATTTTTTGAGCCGCATCAAAATCAAATCGCACAGTGGTTCACACTTGTGCGATCCGATTCTGTGCGTACTTGCAGATCGCACTGCGAAATGCAATCAAACTGGGGGTGTCGATAACGTTTAATTGACACCCCCTGCGTATCGCATATGGCAGTGGGAACTGCTAGATGTGTGGATGCGATGCGGTAACACGCTGCATATTCGCAGCGTTCCCTCATCGCACAAGTGTGAACCAAGCCTAAGACTGAAATCCAGTCATTTTTTCATCTCTCTGGTCATTTCTTGGTAAAAGGAAGCAAACACAGGTAAAATGGTCCCAAAATTTAATTTTGCATATTTTGGGGGTTTTCCCCTTAAAATGTTCACATCTTTGGCCAAAGGCCTAGGGAGGCAGAAAATGTGTCAAAACGGGATCAAAAGTCCCCAAAACGGATACAACAACACTTTAAAGCCCAAAACATCAAGGAGAAAAGTGTTTTAATGCCACTTCCGGTTTTAAGGAGGTCACTTCCGGTTGGTCACTTCCGGTTTCAGACAATGCCAGTTTCCCAGGTCATTTCAAAGCTTTTTAAGTGCACGTTCACACTTGTGCGGCTGCGGAGATCGCATTTAATTCGGAGCGCACTGCTCCTTCATTACATGCGATCTCATGTGCGGTGCGAATTTCAGCCATACACTTTGTATGGCTGAATTCGCACTGCATCCGCATCAAAGACGCACAGGGGGCATTTTTTGAGCCGCATCAAAATCAAATCGCACAGTGGTTCTTACTTGTGTAATCCGATTCTGTGCGTACTTGCAGATCGCACTGTGATATGCAATCAAACTGGGGGTGTCGATAACGTTTAATTGACACCCCCTGCGTATCGCATATGGCAGTGGGAACTGCTAGATGTGTGGATGCGATGCGGTAACACGCTGCATATTCGCAGCGTTCCCGCATTGCACAAGTGTGAACCGAGCCTAAGACTGAAATCCAGTCATTTTTCATCTCTCTGGTCATTTCTTGGTAAAAGGAAGCAAACACAGGTAAAATGGTCCCAAAATTTAATTTTGCATATTTTGGGGGTTTTGCCCTTAAAATGTTCACATCTTTGGCCAAAGGCCTAGGGAGGCAGAAAATGTGTCAAAACGGGATCAAAAGTCCCCAAAACGGATACAACAACACTTTAAAGCCCAAAACATCAAGGAGAAAAGTGTTTTAATGCCACTTCCGGTTTTAAGGAGGTCACTTCTGGTTTGTCACTTCCGGTTTCAGACAATGCCAGTTTCCCAGGTCATTTCAAAGCTTTTTAAGTGCACGTTCAAACTTGTGCGGCTGCGGAGATCGCATTTAATTCGAAGTGCACTGCTCCTTCATTACATGCGATCTCATGTGCGGTGCAAATTTCAGCCATACACTTTGTATGGCTGAATTCGCACTGCATCCGCACCAAAGACGCACAGGAGGCATTTTTTGAGCCGCATCAAAATCAAATCGCACAGTGGTTCACACTTGTGCGATCCGATTCTGTGCATACTTGCAGATCGCACTGCGATATGCGATCAAACTGGGGGTGTCGTTAACTTTTAATTGACACCCCCTGCGTATCGCATATGGCAGTGGGAACTGCTAGATGTGTGGATGCGATGCGGTAACACGCTGCATATTCGCAGCGTTCCCGCATTGCACAAGTGTGAACCGAGCCTAAGACTGAAATCCAGTCATTTTTCATCTCTCTGGTCATTTCTTGGTAAAAGGAAGCAAACACGGGTAAAATGGTCCCAAAATTTAATTTTGCATATTTTGGGGGTTTTCCCCTTAAAATGTTCACATCTTTGGCCAAAGGCCTAGGGAGGCAGAAAATGTGTCAAAACGGGATCAAAAGTCCCCAAAACGGATACAACAACACTTTAAAGCCCAAAACATCAAGGAGAAAAGTGTTTTAATGCCTCTTCCGGTTTTAAGGAGGTCACTTCCAGTTTGTCACTTCCGGTTTCAGACAATGCCAGTTTCCCAGGTCATTTCAAAGCTTTTTAAGTGCACGTTCACACTTGTGCGGCTGCGGAGATCGCATTCAATTCGGAGCGCACTGCTCCTTCATTACATGCTATCTCATGTGCGGTGCGAATTTCAGCCATACACTTTGTATGGCTGAATTCGCACTGCATCCGCACCAAAGACGCACAGGAGGCATTTTTGAGCTGCATCAAAATCAAATCGCACAGTGGTTCACACTTGTGCGATCCGATTCTGTGCATACTTGCAGATCGCACTGCGATATGCGATCAAACTGGGGGTGTCGTTAACTTTTTAAATGACACCCCCTGCGTATCGCATATGGCAGTGGGAACTGCTAGATGTGTGGATGCGATGCGGTAACATGCTGCATATTCGCAGCGTTCCCGCATTGCACAAGTGTGAACCGAGCCTAAGACTGAAATCCAGTAATTTTTCATCTCTCTGGTCATTTCTTGGTAAAAGGATGCAAACACAGGTAAAATGGTCCCAAAATTAAATTTTGCATATTTTGGGGGTTTTGCCCTTAAAATGTTCACATCTTTGGCCAAAGGCTTAGGGAGGCAGAAAATGTGTCAAAACGGGATCAAAAGTCCCCAAAACGGATACAACAACACTTTAAAGCCCAAAACGTCAAGGAGAAAAGTGTTTTAATGCCACTTCCGGTTTTAAGGAGGTCACTTCCGGTTTGTCACTTCCGGTTTCAGACAATGCCAGTTTCCCAGGTCATTTCAAAGCTTTTTAAGTGCACGTTCACACTTGTGCGGCTGAGGAGATCGCATTCAATTCGGAGCGCACTGCTCCTTCATTACATGCGATCTCATGTGCGGTGCGAATTTCAGCCATACACTTTGTATGGCTGAATTCGCACTGCATCCGCACCAAAGACGCACAGGAGGCATTTTTTGAGCCGCATCAAAATCAAATCGCACAGTGGTTCACGCTTGTGCGATCCGATTCTGTGCGTACTTGCAGATCGCACTGCGATATGCAATCAAACTGGGGGTGTCGATAACGTTTAATTGACACCCCCTGCATATCGCATATGGCAGTGGGAACTGCTAGATGTGTGGATGCGATGCGGTAACACGCTGCATATTCGCAGCGTTCCCTCATCGCACAAGTGTGAACCAAGCCTAAGACTGAAATCCAGTCATTTTTCATCTCTCTGGTCATTTCTTGGTAAAAGGAAGCAAACACAGGTAAAATGGTCCCAAAATTTAATTTTGCATATTTTGGGGGTTTTGCCCTTAAAATGTTCACATCTTTGGCCAAAGGCCTAGGGAGGCAGAAAATGTGTCAAAACGGGATCAAAAGTCCCCAAAACGGATACAACAACACTTTAAAGCCCAAAACATCAAGGAGAAAAGTGTTTTAATGCCACTTCCGGTTTTAAGGAGGTCACTTCCGGTTTGTCACTTCCGGTTTCAGACAATGCCAGTTTCCCAGGTCATTTCAAAGCTTTTTAAGTGCACGTTCACACTTGTGCGGCTGCGGAGATCGCATTTAATTCGGAGCGCACTGCTCCTTCATTACATGCGATCTCATGTGCGGTGCGAATTTCAGCCATACACTTTGTATGGCTGAATTCGCACTGCATCCGCACCAAAGACGCACAGGAGGCATTTTTGAGCCGCATCAAAATCAAATCGCACAGTGGTTCACACTTGTGCGATCCGATTCTGTGCATACTTGCAGATCGCACTGCGATATGCGATCAAACTGGGGGTGTCGTTAACTTTTAATTGACACCCCCTGCGTATCGCATATGGCAGTGGGAACTGCTAGATGTGTGGATGCGATGCGGTAACACGCTGCATATTCGCAGCGTTCCCGCATTGCACAAGTGTGAACCGAGCCTAAGACTGAAATCCAGTAATTTTTCATCTCTCTGGTCATTTCTTGGTAAAAGGAAGCAAACACAGGTAAAATGGTCCCAAAATTAAATTTTGCATATTTTGGGGGTTTTGCCCTTAAAATGTTCACATCTTTGGCCAAAGGCTTAGGGAGGCAGAAAATGTGTCAAAACGGGATCAAAAGTCCCCAAAACGGATACAACAACACTTTAAAGCCCAAAACGTCAAGGAGAAAAGTGTTTTAATGCCACTTCCGGTTTTAAGGAGGTCACTTCCGGTTTGTCACTTCCGGTTTCAGACAATGCCAGTTTCCCAGGTCATTTCAAAGCTTTTTAAGTGCACGTTCACACTTGTGCGGCTGCGGAGATCGCATTCAATTCGGAGCGCACTGCTCCTTCATTACATGCGATCTCATGTGCGGTGCGAATTTCAGCCATACACTTTGTATGGCTGAATTCGCACTGCATCCGCACCAAAGACGCACAGGAGGCATTTTTTGAGCCGCATCAAAATCAAATCGCACAGTGGTTCACACTTGTGCGATCCGATTCTGTGCGTACTTGCAGATCGCACTGCGAAATGCAATCAAACTGGGGGTGTCGATAACGTTTAATTGACACCCCCTGCGTATCGCATATGGCAGTGGGAACTGCTAGATGTGTGGATGCGATGCGGTAACACGCTGCATATTCGCAGCGTTCCCTCATCGCACAAGTGTGAACCAAGCCTAAGACTGAAATCCAGTCATTTTTTCATCTCTCTGGTCATTTCTTGGTAAAAGGAAGCAAACACAGGTAAAATGGTCCCAAAATTTAATTTTGCATATTTTGGGGGTTTTCCCCTTAAAATGTTCACATCTTTGGCCAAAGGCCTAGGGAGGCAGAAAATGTGTCAAAACGGGATCAAAAGTCCCCAAAACGGATACAACAACACTTTAAAGCCCAAAACATCAAGGAGAAAAGTGTTTTAATGCCACTTCCGGTTTTAAGGAGGTCACTTCCGGTTTGTCACTTCCGGTTTCAGACAATGCCAGTTTCCCAGGTCATTTCAAAGCTTTTTAAGTGCACGTTCACACTTGTGCGGCTGCGGAGATCGCATTTAATTCGGAGCGCACTGCTCCTTCATTACATGCGATCTCATGTGCGGTGCGAATTTCAGCCATACACTTTGTATGGCTGAATTCGCACTGCATCCGCATCAAAGACGCACAGGGGGCATTTTTTGAGCCGCATCAAAATCAAATCGCACAGTGGTTCTTACTTGTGTAATCCGATTCTGTGCGTACTTGCAGATCGCACTGTGATATGCAATCAAACTGGGGGTGTCGATAACGTTTAATTGACACCCCCTGCGTATCGCATATGGCAGTGGGAACTGCTAGATGTGTGGATGCGATGCGGTAACACGCTGCATATTCGCAGCGTTCCCGCATTGCACAAGTGTGAACCGAGCCTAAGACTGAAATCCAGTCATTTTTCATCTCTCTGGTCATTTCTTGGTAAAAGGAAGCAAACACAGGTAAAATGGTCCCAAAATTTAATTTTGCATATTTTGGGGGTTTTGCCCTTAAAATGTTCACATCTTTGGCCAAAGGCCTAGGGAGGCAGAAAATGTGTCAAAACGGGATCAAAAGTCCCCAAAACGGATACAACAACACTTTAAAGCCCAAAACATCAAGGAGAAAAGTGTTTTAATGCCACTTCCGGTTTTAAGGAGGTCACTTCTGGTTTGTCACTTCCGGTTTCAGACAATGCCAGTTTCCCAGGTCATTTCAAAGCTTTTTAAGTGCACGTTCAAACTTGTGCGGCTGCGGAGATCGCATTTAATTCGAAGTGCACTGCTCCTTCATTACATGCGATCTCATGTGCGGTGCAAATTTCAGCCATACACTTTGTATGGCTGAATTCGCACTGCATCCGCACCAAAGACGCACAGGAGGCATTTTTGAGCCGCATCAAAATCAAATCGCACAGTGGTTCACACTTGTGCGATCCGATTCTGTGCATACTTGCAGATCGCACTGCGATATGCGATCAAACTGGGGGTGTCGTTAACTTTTTAAATGACACCCCCTGCGTATCGCATATGGCAGTGGGAACTGCTAGATGTGTGGATGCGATGCGGTAACATGCTGCATATTCGCAGCGTTCCCGCATTGCACAAGTGTGAACCGAGCCTAAGACTGAAATCCAGTAATTTTTCATCTCTCTGGTCATTTCTTGGTAAAAGGATGCAAACACAGGTAAAATGGTCCCAAAATTAAATTTTGCATATTTTGGGGGTTTTGCCCTTAAAATGTTCACATCTTTGGCCAAAGGCTTAGGGAGGCAGAAAATGTGTCAAAACGGGATCAAAAGTCCCCAAAACGGATACAACAACACTTTAAAGCCCAAAACGTCAAGGAGAAAAGTGTTTTAATGCCACTTCCGGTTTTAAGGAGGTCACTTCCGGTTTGTCACTTCCGGTTTCAGACAATGCCAGTTTCCCAGGTCATTTCAAAGCTTTTTAAGTGCACGTTCACACTTGTGCGGCTGAGGAGATCGCATTCAATTCGGAGCGCACTGCTCCTTCATTACATGCGATCTCATGTGCGGTGCGAATTTCAGCCATACACTTTGTATGGCTGAATTCGCACTGCATCCGCACCAAAGACGCACAGGAGGCATTTTTTGAGCCGCATCAAAATCAAATCGCACAGTGGTTCACACTTGTGCGATCCGATTCTGTGCGTACTTGCAGATCGCACTGCGATATGCAATCAAACTGGGGGTGTCGATAACGTTTAATTGACACCCCCTGCATATCGCATATGGCAGTGGGAACTGCTAGATGTGTGGATGCGATGCGGTAACACGCTGCATATTCGCAGCGTTCCCTCATCGCACAAGTGTGAACCAAGCCTAAGACTGAAATCCAGTCATTTTTCATCTCTCTGGTCATTTCTTGGTAAAAGGAAGCAAACACAGGTAAAATGGTCCCAAAATTTAATTTTGCATATTTTGGGGGTTTTGCCCTTAAAATGTTCACATCTTTGGCCAAAGGCCTAGGGAGGCAGAAAATGTGTCAAAACGGGATCAAAAGTCCCCAAAACGGATACAACAACACTTTAAAGCCCAAAACATCAAGGAGAAAAGTGTTTTAATGCCACTTCCGGTTTTAAGGAGGTCACTTCCGGTTTGTCACTTCCGGTTTCAGACAATGCCAGTTTCCCAGGTCATTTCAAAGCTTTTTAAGTGCACGTTCACACTTGTGCGGCTGCGGAGATCGCATTTAATTCGGAGCGCACTGCTCCTTCATTACATGCGATCTCATGTGCGGTGCGAATTTCAGCCATACACTTTGTATGGCTGAATTCGCACTGCATCCGCACCAAAGACGCACAGGAGGCATTTTTGAGCCGCATCAAAATCAAATCGCACAGTGGTTCACACTTGTGCGATCCGATTCTGTGCATACTTGCAGATCGCACTGCGATATGCGATCAAACTGGGGGTGTCGTTAACTTTTAATTGACACCCCCTGCGTATCGCATATGGCAGTGGGAACTGCTAGATGTGTGGATGCGATGCGGTAACACGCTGCATATTCGCAGCGTTCCCGCATTGCACAAGTGTGAACCGAGCCTAAGACTGAAATCCAGTAATTTTTCATCTCTCTGGTCATTTCTTGGTAAAAGGAAGCAAACACAGGTAAAATGGTCCCAAAATTAAATTTTGCATATTTTGGGGGTTTTGCCCTTAAAATGTTCACATCTTTGGCCAAAGGCTTAGGGAGGCAGAAAATGTGTCAAAACGGGATCAAAAGTCCCCAAAACGGATACAACAACACTTTAAAGCCCAAAACGTCAAGGAGAAAAGTGTTTTAATGCCACTTCCGGTTTTAAGGAGGTCACTTCCGGTTTGTCACTTCCGGTTTCAGACAATGCCAGTTTCCCAGGTCATTTCAAAGCTTTTTAAGTGCACGTTCACACTTGTGCGGCTGCGGAGATCGCATTCAATTCGGAGCGCACTGCTCCTTCATTACATGCGATCTCATGTGCGGTGCGAATTTCAGCCATACACTTTGTATGGCTGAATTCGCACTGCATCCGCACCAAAGACGCACAGGAGGCATTTTTTGAGCCGCATCAAAATCAAATCGCACAGTGGTTCACACTTGTGCGATCCGATTCTGTGCGTACTTGCAGATCGCACTGCGAAATGCAATCAAACTGGGGGTGTCGATAACGTTTAATTGACACCCCCTGCGTATCGCATATGGCAGTGGGAACTGCTAGATGTGTGGATGCGATGCGGTAACACGCTGCATATTCGCAGCGTTCCCTCATCGCACAAGTGTGAACCAAGCCTAAGACTGAAATCCAGTCATTTTTTCATCTCTCTGGTCATTTCTTGGTAAAAGGAAGCAAACACAGGTAAAATGGTCCCAAAATTTAATTTTGCATATTTTGGGGGTTTTCCCCTTAAAATGTTCACATCTTTGGCCAAAGGCCTAGGGAGGCAGAAAATGTGTCAAAACGGGATCAAAAGTCCCCAAAACGGATACAACAACACTTTAAAGCCCAAAACATCAAGGAGAAAAGTGTTTTAATGCCACTTCCGGTTTTAAGGAGGTCACTTCCGGTTTGTCACTTCCGGTTTCAGACAATGCCAGTTTCCCAGGTCATTTCAAAGCTTTTTAAGTGCACGTTCACACTTGTGCGGCTGCGGAGATCGCATTTAATTCGGAGCGCACTGCTCCTTCATTACATGCGATCTCATGTGCGGTGCGAATTTCAGCCATACACTTTGTATGGCTGAATTCGCACTGCATCCGCATCAAAGACGCACAGGGGGCATTTTTTGAGCCGCATCAAAATCAAATCGCACAGTGGTTCTTACTTGTGTAATCCGATTCTGTGCGTACTTGCAGATCGCACTGTGATATGCAATCAAACTGGGGGTGTCGATAACGTTTAATTGACACCCCCTGCGTATCGCATATGGCAGTGGGAACTGCTAGATGTGTGGATGCGATGCGGTAACACGCTGCATATTCGCAGCGTTCCCGCATTGCACAAGTGTGAACCGAGCCTAAGACTGAAATCCAGTCATTTTTCATCTCTCTGGTCATTTCTTGGTAAAAGGAAGCAAACACAGGTAAAATGGTCCCAAAATTTAATTTTGCATATTTTGGGGGTTTTGCCCTTAAAATGTTCACATCTTTGGCCAAAGGCCTAGGGAGGCAGAAAATGTGTCAAAACGGGATCAAAAGTCCCCAAAACGGATACAACAACACTTTAAAGCCCAAAACATCAAGGAGAAAAGTGTTTTAATGCCACTTCCGGTTTTAAGGAGGTCACTTCTGGTTTGTCACTTCCGGTTTCAGACAATGCCAGTTTCCCAGGTCATTTCAAAGCTTTTTAAGTGCACGTTCAAACTTGTGCGGCTGCGGAGATCGCATTTAATTCGAAGTGCACTGCTCCTTCATTACATGCGATCTCATGTGCGGTGCAAATTTCAGCCATACACTTTGTATGGCTGAATTCGCACTGCATCCGCACCAAAGACGCACAGGAGGCATTTTTTGAGCCGCATCAAAATCAAATCACACAGTGGTTCACACTTGTGCGATCCGATTCTGTGCATACTTGCAGATCGCACTGCGATATGCGATCAAACTGGGGGTGTCGTTAACTTTTAATTGACACCCCCTGCGTATCGCATATGGCAGTGGGAACTGCTAGATGTGTGGATGCGATGCGGTAACACGCTGCATATTCGCAGCGTTCCCGCATTGCACAAGTGTGAACCGAGCCTAAGACTGAAATCCAGTCATTTTTCATCTCTCTGGTCATTTCTTGGTAAAAGGAAGCAAACACGGGTAAAATGGTCCCAAAATTTAATTTTGCATATTTTGGGGGTTTTCCCCTTAAAATGTTCACATCTTTGGCCAAAGGCCTAGGGAGGCAGAAAATGTGTCAAAACGGGATCAAAAGTCCCCAAAACGGATACAACAACACTTTAAAGCCCAAAACATCAAGGAGAAAAGTGTTTTAATGCCTCTTCCGGTTTTAAGGAGGTCACTTCCAGTTTGTCACTTCCGGTTTCAGACAATGCCAGTTTCCCAGGTCATTTCAAAGCTTTTTAAGTGCACGTTCACACTTGTGCGGCTGCGGAGATCGCATTCAATTCGGAGCGCACTGCTCCTTCATTACATGCTATCTCATGTGCGGTGCGAATTTCAGCCATACACTTTGTATGGCTGAATTCGCACTGCATCCGCACCAAAGACGCACAGGAGGCATTTTTGAGCCGCATCAAAATCAAATCGCACAGTGGTTCACACTTGTGCGATCCGATTCTGTGCATACTTGCAGATCGCACTGCGATATGCGATCAAACTGGGGGTGTCGTTAACTTTTTAAATGACACCCCCTGCGTATCGCATATGGCAGTGGGAACTGCTAGATGTGTGGATGCGATGCGGTAACATGCTGCATATTCGCAGCGTTCCCGCATTGCACAAGTGTGAACCAAGCCTAAGACTGAAATCCAGTCATTTTTCATCTCTCTGGTCATTTCTTGGTAAAAGGAAGCAAACACAGGTAAAATGGTCCCAAAATTTAATTTTGCATATTTTGGGGGTTTTGCCCTTAAAATGTTCACATCTTTGGCCAAAGGCCTAGGGAGGCAGAAAATGTGTCAAAACGGGATCAAAAGTCCCCAAAACGGATACAACAACACTTTAAAGCCCAAAACATCAAGGAGAAAAGTGTTTTAATGCCACTTCCGGTTTTAAGGAGGTCACTTCCGGTTTGTCACTTCCGGTTTCAGACAATGCCAGTTTCCCAGGTCATTTCAAAGCTTTTTAAGTGCACGTTCACACTTGTGCGGCTGCGGAGATCGCATTTAATTCGGAGCGCACTGCTCCTTCATTACATGCGATCTCATGTGCGGTGCGAATTTCAGCCATACACTTTGTATGGCTGAATTCGCACTGCATCCGCACCAAAGACGCACAGGAGGCATTTTTGAGCCGCATCAAAATCAAATCGCACAGTGGTTCACACTTGTGCGATCCGATTCTGTGCATACTTGCAGATCGCACTGCGATATGCGATCAAACTGGGGGTGTCGTTAACTTTTAATTGACACCCCCTGCGTATCGCATATGGCAGTGGGAACTGCTAGATGTGTGGATGCGATGCGGTAACACGCTGCATATTCGCAGCGTTCCCGCATTGCACAAGTGTGAACCGAGCCTAAGACTGAAATCCAGTAATTTTTCATCTCTCTGGTCATTTCTTGGTAAAAGGAAGCAAACACAGGTAAAATGGTCCCAAAATTAAATTTTGCATATTTTGGGGGTTTTGCCCTTAAAATGTTCACATCTTTGGCCAAAGGCTTAGGGAGGCAGAAAATGTGTCAAAACGGGATCAAAAGTCCCCAAAACGGATACAACAACACTTTAAAGCCCAAAACGTCAAGGAGAAAAGTGTTTTAATGCCACTTCCGGTTTTAAGGAGGTCACTTCCGGTTTGTCACTTCCGGTTTCAGACAATGCCAGTTTCCCAGGTCATTTCAAAGCTTTTTAAGTGCACGTTCACACTTGTGCGGCTGCGGAGATCGCATTCAATTCGGAGCGCACTGCTCCTTCATTACATGCGATCTCATGTGCGGTGCGAATTTCAGCCATACACTTTGTATGGCTGAATTCGCACTGCATCTGCACCAAAGACGCACAGGAGGCATTTTTTGAGCCGCATCAAATCAAATCGCACAGTGGTTCACACTTGTGCGATCCGATTCTGTGCGTACTTGCAGATCGCACTGCGATATGCAATCAAACTGGGGGTGTCGATAACGTTTAATTGACACCCCCTGCGTATCGCATATGGCAGTGGGAACTGCTAGATGTGTGGATGCGATGCGGTAACACGCTGCATATTCGCAGCGTTCCCTCTTCGCACAAGTGTGAACCAAGCCTAAGACTGAAATCCAGTAATTTTTCATCTCTCTGGTCATTTCTTGGTAAAAGGAAGCAAACACAGGTAAAATGGTCCCAAAATTAAATTTTGCATATTTTGGGGGTTTTGCCCTTAAAATGTTCACATCTTTGGCCAAAGGCTTAGGGAGGCAGAAAATGTGTCAAAACGGGATCAAAAGTCCCCAAAACGGATACAACAACACTTTAAAGCCCAAAACGTAAAGGAGAAAAGTGTTTTAATGCCACTTCCGGTTTTAAGGAGGTCACTTCCGGTTTGTCACTTCCGGTTTCAGACAATGCCAGTTTCCCAGGTCATTTCAAAGCTTTTTAAGTGCACGTTCACACTTGTGCGGCTGCGGAGATCGCATTCAATTCGGAGCGCACTGCTCCTTCATTACATGCGATCTCATGTGCGGTGCGAATTTCAGCCATACACTTTGTATGGCTGAATTCGCACTGCATCCGCACCAAAGACGCACAGGAGGCATTTTTTGAGCTGCATCAAAATCAAATCGCACAGTGGTTCACACTTGTGCGATCCGATTCTGTGCGTACTTGCAGATCGCACTGCGATATGCAATCAAACTGGGGGTGTCGATAACGTTTAATTGACACCCCCTGCGTATCGCATATGGCAGTGGGAACTGCTAGATGTGTGGATGCGATGCGGTAACACGCTGCATATTCGCAGCGTTCCCTCATCGCACAAGTGTGAACCAAGCCTAAGACTGAAATCCAGTCATTTTTCATCTCTCTGGTCATTTCTTGGTAAAAGGAAGCAAACACAGGTAAAATGGTCCCAAAATTTAATTTTGCATATTTTGGGGGTTTTGCCCTTAAAATGTTCACATCTTTGGCCAAAGGCTTAGGGAGGCAGAAAATGTGTCAAAACGGGATCAAAAGTCCCCAAAACGGATACAACAACACTTTAAAGCCCAAAACGTCAAGGAGAAAAGTGTTTTAATGCCACTTCCGGTTTTAAGGAGGTCACTTCCGGTTTCAGACAATGCCAGTTTCCCAGGTCATTTCAAAGCTTTTTAAGTGCACGTTCACACTTGTGCGGCTGCGGAGATCGCATTTAATTCGGAGCGCACTGCTCCTTCATTACATGCGATCTCATGTGCGGTGCGAATTTCAGCCATACACTTTGTATGGCTGAATTCGCACTGCATCCGCACCAAAGACGCACAGGAGGCATTTTTTGAGCCGCATCAAAATCAAATCGCACAGTGGTTCACACTTGTGCGATCCGATTCTGTGCATACTTGCAGATCGCACTGCGATATGCGATCAAACTGGGGGTGTCGTTAACTTTTAATTGACACCCCCTGCGTATCGCATATGGCAGTGGGAACTGCTAGATGTGTGGATGCGATGCAGTAACACGCTGCATATTCGCAGCGTTCCCGCATTGCACAAGTGTGAACCGAGCCTAAGACTGAAATCCAGTAATTTTTCATCTCTCTGGTCATTTCTTGGTAAAAGGAAGCAAACACAGGTAAAATGGTCCCAAAATTAAATTTTGCATATTTTTGGGGTTTTGCCCTTAAAATGTTCACATCTTTGGCCAAAGGCTTAGGGAGGCAGAAAATGTGTCAAAACGGGATCAAAAGTCCCCAAAACGGATACAACAACACTTTAAAGCCAAAAACGTCAAGGAGAAAAGTGTTTTAATGCCACTTCCGGTTTTAAGGAGGTCACTTCCGGTTTGTCACTTCCGGTTTCAGGCAATGCCAGTTTCCCAGGTCATTTCAAAGCTTTTTAAGTGCATATTCACACTTGTGCGGCTGCGGAGATCGCATTCAATTCGGAGCACACTGCTCCTTCATTACATGCGATCTCATGTGCGGTGCGAATTTCAGCCATACACTTTGTATGGCTGAATTCGCACTGCATCCGCACCAAAGACGCACAGGAGGCATTTTTTGAGCCGCATCAAAATCAAATGGCACAGTGGTTCACACTTGTGCGATCCGATTTTGTGCGTACTTGCAGATCGCACTGCGATATGCAATCAAACTGGGGGTGTCGTTAACGTTTAATTGACACCCCCTGCGTATCGCATATGGCAGTGGGAACTGCTAGATGTGTGGATGCGATGCGGTAACACGCTGCATATTCACAGCATTCCCGCATCGCACAAGTGTGAACCAAGCCTAAGACTGAAATCCAGTCATTTTTCATCTCTCTGGTCATTTCTTGGTAAAAGGAAGCAAACACAGGTAAAATGGTCCCAAAATTTAATTTTGCATATTTTGGGGGTTTTCCCCTTAAAATGTTCACATCTTTGGCCAAAGGCCTAGGGAGGCAGAAAATGTGTCAAAACGGGATCAAAAGTCCCCAAAACGGATACAACAACACTTTAAAGCCCAAAACGTCAAGGAGAAAAGTGTTTTAATGCCACTTCCGGTTTTAAGGAGGTCACTTCCGGTTTGTCACTTCCGGTTTCAGACAATGCCAGTTTCCCAGGTCATTTCAAAGCTTTTTAAGTGCACGTTCACACTTGTGCGGCTGTGGAGATCGCATTTAATTCGGAGCGCACTGCTCCTTCATTACATGCGATCTCATGTGCGGTGCGAATTTCAGCCATACACTTTGTATGGCTGAATTCGCACTGCATCCGCACCAAAGACGCACAGGAGGCATTTTTTGAGCCGCATCAAAATCAAATCGCACAGTGGTTCACACTTGTGCGATCCGATTCTGTGCATACTTGCAGATCACACTGCGATATGCAATCAAACTGGGGGTGTCGTTAACTTTTAATTGACACCCCCTGCGTATTGCATATGGCAGTGGGAACTGCTAGATATGTGGATGCGATGCGGTAACACGCTGCATATTCGCAGCGTTCCCGCATTGCACAAGTGTGAACTAGAGGTGTACCGAACTGTTCGCCGGCGGACAGTTCCCGGCGAACTTAGCATGTTCGGGTTCGCCGCTGCGGGCGAACATATGCGATGTTCGGTCCGCCCCCCATAATACATCATTGAGGCAAACTTTGACCCTGAACTTTAGAGTCAGCAGGCACATTTCCAGCCAATCAGCATACCTCCCTCCCACACCCTCCCACCTCCTATAAATAAGCAAGGGCAGCATCCATCTTAGATCATTCTGAAGCAGTGTGTGTAGTGAGAGCAGGGAGAGCTGCTGCTGCTGCTGCTGCTGTTAAGCTAGGGACAGTCAGTGTTCCTGGTCTTGCAGTGTTCTTGGTCCACTACTGCTGTAAGGACAGCACCCCAAAAAGCCCTTCTAAGGGCTGGTATTTGTGTAATTTTATATATATATATATATATATATATATATATATATATATATATATATATATATCTATCTAGGGTCCCCAAAAGCCCTCTTAAGGGCTGGTAATTGAGGATTTTTTTTTTATATATATATACATATATATATATCTAGAATATCAAAAGCCCTTTTAAGGGCTGGTAAGGTAATAGAGTTTTTTGTGAGAGGCCACAGACCTACCACAGACTGTACTGTGTGCACACCACACGCATTTCGGGTGGCACAGGCACAGTACCTTGCATTTTAAAAAATATTTTTTTTTCCTCTGTCATAATTGCAGTGAGTGCTGTGTCAGGTCCACAGAGTGCACTGTACCCACTGCAGTGCACTGCCCACCACTGATATATATATGGTGGCACAGCATCTTGTTGCAAATTGAAAAAAAAAATATTTTTTATTATTGCAGTTGCCTGGGCTGCCAGTGACTGTCAGGTCCACAGAGTGTACTGTGCCCACTGCAGTGCCACTGTGTGCCCACCCACCACTGATATATAAGGTGGCACAGCAGCTTGCAAAGTAAAAAAATATATATATATTTTTTAATTGCAGTTGCCTGGGTGCCAGTGACTGCTGTTAGGTCCACAGAGAGTGTACTGTGCCACTGCACACCCACCACTGATATATAAGGTGGCACAGCAGCTTGCAAAGTAAAAAAATATATATTTTTTTTTTAATTGCAGTTGCCTGGGTGCCTGTGACTGCTGTCAGGTCCACAGAGAGTGTACTGTGCCACTGCACACCCACCACTGATATATAAGGTGGCACAGCAGCTTGCAAAGTAAAAAAATATATATATATTTTTTAATTGCAGTTGCCTGGGTGCCAGTGACT
>NW_028119854.1:0-104996 GCF_965119305.1 Pelophylax lessonae
GGCCAATATATTTCTATTTTCGGTGCGTGTTGGACCCTCTATATGTAGGTTGAAGGTTTGTACTTGGGCATGTGTTGGACTGGCTATAGGGGAGGTTGGAGGCCAGTACTTTGTTATTTTAGGTGTGTGTTGGATCCTCTATATAGAGATTTAAGGTTTGTACTTTTATTAGACGTGTGTTGGACTGGCTATCGGGGAGGTTGGAGGCCCGTAATTTTTTTCAGGTGTGTTTTGGACCTTCTATATGGAGGTTGAAGGTTTGTACTTAGGCGTGTGTTGGACTGGCTATCGTGGAGGTTGGAGGCCAGTATTTTTTTATTTTAGGTATGTTGGACCCTCTATATGGAGGTTGATGGTTTGTACTTTTATTAGGCGTGTGTTGGACTGGCTATAGGGGAGGTTGGAGGCCAGAAAGTTTTTTAAGTGTTTGACCTTTTATATGGAGGTTGAAGGTTTTTACTTTTAGTAGGTGTGTGTTCGATTGGCTATAGGGGAGCTGGAGGCCAGTAATATTTTTTTCTAGGAGTGTGTTGGACCATCCATAGAGTGTTTAGAGGCTGGCCCTTTCATTAGGCATGTGTTGGGCTGTTCACTGCATATCCCTCCATGCACTGCATATCCTTCTATCCCTCTTGTCAGGAATATTTCACATTTATGTGTTTGATGCCCATTTTCAGGATTATTTCACATTTACGTGTTTGATGCCCATTTTCAAAATTATTTTGTATTTACACATTTGATGCTAATTTTCGGGGATATTTCATGTTTACGCATTTGATGCTCATTTTCAGGAATATATCATGGTGCCCATTTTCAGAATTATTTCATGTTTATGCGTTTGATGCCCATTTTCAGGAATATTTCATGTTTATGCGTTTGATGCCCATTTTCAGGAATATTTCATGTTTACGCATTTGATGCTCATTTCCAGGAATATTTCATGTTTACCCGTTTGATGCCCAATTTCAGGAATATTTAATGTTTACGCGTTTGATGCCCATTTTTAGGAATATTTTATATTTACGCGTTTGATGCCCATTTTCAGGAGTATTTAATATTTTAATGTCTTAAGCCCATTTTCAGGAATATTTCATATTTACGTGTTTGATGCTCATTTTCAGGAACATTTGATATTTACAGTAAGGAGTGATAAATATATGAAAAATTAAAATCCTATAAATACACTCACCCTGCGCTAAAATCAATAAGAAGGCACAAGAATAAAATCAATAATAACGACTTGACGTCAAAGCAGCTGCTATAAAGGATAAGATCAACTACAAAAAGGTGTCCGATAATATTAAGAAGCAAAATAATATATTCAAACACTAGCAGCGCTAAATAAACAAACTAAGGAATAAAATCCAAAGTCCTTAAATGGGTATTTCCAGGTCATGTGGTGAGTTGGTTAGACGCAATCCTTTTATCGCAGGGAGGGTGTGAGGGGTCCTGGCCGTAGCACCTGATTTCCACCACCACTTTGTGCTCCCCCCCTATTCTTAAAACTCACCAGAGAATGGTGAATCAAGATCCTTCAAGGAATTCCACCACTAGATTCCAACATTGGACACTGGACCACTTTTCCTCTATTTGGCTGTACAATCTTCTCCGTTGCCAACAAAACATGTAAGTGAACAAGAGTGGGGCGACAATAGTGTAATTCCGCCAATAACGTTTATTAAACACTAAAAACAACCAAAAGTAGCCCCGCTCCCCTCAGGATGTCTACTTACAGGAAATAATAAATAGTGAAGGCATTGAGTAAAATATAATGTAAATTCCGCTGGATCCCTCTGTACCAAACCTTGTGCAATCTGGAGAGGGCTCCGGCGTGTATGTAGATGTCCTTATGCGACCGCGCACAACGGCTCTGACGCGTTTCGTCCTCCGACTTCCACAGAGAGCCCGTGTGCGCGGCGCGGTCGTAAGCTATTTATAAATGTGCCGGCAAAGGCGCACTCGCGCCAAAACCAGCGTCACCCGGAAGTTAATGCCCATTACGTACTTCCGGTAATGATCACTTCCGGCGTATAGACCCGCTCCGCCCCGCGTCACAGCGCGGGACTTGCGGCACGCCGGAAGTGCATCATTGATGTAAACATCCGGTCGGCTTTGATGACGATGCTATAGGAAGATACCTCCCTATGCTGAATGTCAAATCTCGCGTCTCACAGACACGAAATTCAACACATCCCCGCTCATGGGGGGTTGTCATCTAGCCGCATCCTTATACCAAATCACAGGAAATCCAGGATCTTTGGCCTGAGGTGTTAGTTATTTAGAGACATGAATGCAAAAAATAAATTTCACTGAATGCCATTCACCTCACACAAAATATATGTCATTATTAAAATCACACATATAAAACTCATAAATAATCATATAAAAAAGAAAGTTGATTGCAAATATGTAATAGATAAGGAAAACTTCACATCCCTAATAAAAAACAGTTGGAATTAAATTGTCTCATTTGTCTAAAATATAAAGTAATAAATCAAGATTAAAATTTAAAATTAAAAAATTATAATTAAAAGTTACATACGGATATAACATAATAAACACCAAAGGTACCTAATTTTATGGTGATCTCATACACTCCCAACGAAAGAAAGTTAATAATAAAGCACTAGTCAAGTATTACTTTAAATAAATGTGCAAAGCGAGACCTCATATCAACTACTGTCATGTGTTTTTTTACTGTTCCAAGTGAATAGATATATTCTCCCAGGACATCAGTAGTTGCTTATAAAGCAGTTAATGTCTAGGTCGACATTAAGTCCATTTGGGTGCAGACTATCAGTCTGGTAGATCCAATTGGTCTCGCGTTTCGATATTTCGCGGACCATGTTGGATCCCCTCCATACTGGATCCACCTTCTCCACACCCCAAAACTTTAACATAGTGGGATCCTTGTTATGCACATTTCGAAAGTGTAGGGATAGATTATGATCTTTGAAGCCATTTTTTATATTAGTAATGTGCTCCGATATCCTGACCGACAATGCACGTTTTGTCCTTCCAATGTATAATAAGTTACATGGGCATTGAATGCAGTACACAACGTGTGTACTGCTGCAGGTGATTAACTCTTTGATTGTAAAAGTAAGTCCATTTGATGGTGAAGAGAAACTTGTGAAGTTTCTTAAATGGGTATTGACCTGTTTACAGGACTTACATCTCCTGCATGCAAAGAAGCCTGTAGAATTGTCCCAAAACATCTTCGGTCTTACGGGGGGGTCCAACACTTTTTTGACTAACTCGTCGCCAAAAGTCGGTCCCCTTTTATATATGAAGGTTGGGCGCTCAGGTAGAAATTCTCTCAAAACTTTGTCCATACACAGAACCGGCCAATGCCTGTTCACAATCTCTTCTACTTCTCGGTATTGGGCACTATACTGTGAGATGAAACTCCATTCATGTGTTTGCGTTCTAACCTTCACCGAGTCTGTTAGACATTCATCTTGGGATAGAGTACCTATTTCCCTAATGGTGTTATCTAGTTTGCTCTCTTGATAACCTTTTTCCACAAACCTCTGCTTAAGAACTAGTGACTGTGTCCTATAATCCTCATCTAGAGTACAATTCCTTCTGACCCGAAGGAACTGTCCCCTGGGGATATTAGATAACCATTGATGGTGATGTCCACTATGGACAGGGAGATACCCATTTCGGTCGGTGGGCTTGAAGAAAACTTGAGTCCTCAGCCCACCTTCCAAGATGGATATCTCCACATCCAGAAAGTGGACACTCTCTCGGCTCCAATTAAAATCCAATTTTATGTTGTTCCGGTTATCATTCAATTTGTCACAGAATGACTGTAGTGAGGACTCAGAACCAGCCCACAGGAAGAACAGATCGTCAATATATCTGCGATATAAGATCAGCTCTTCATGCTGGGCTGCATAAATGAACCTATCTTCCCACTCTCCCATAAAGATGTTGGCCAAACTCGGAGCGAATTTGGCCCCCATGGCAACCCCTCTCTGCTGCTGGTAAAACACTTGGTCAAACCAAAAGTAATTTCGAGATAGACAAAAGTCTAGCACATCCCTCAAAAACCGCTTTTGGATATCTGGGATGTCGTCCCGTTTGCTAAATGCCCAATTAAATGCTAATAAGGCATCGTCATGTTGTATGATTGTATATAGAGAGGAGACATCTCCAGTAACCAAGAAAACATCTTGGTTAGTTGGTAACTGCACCTCTCTTAATGCTAACAAGAACGCTTTGGTATCCCGCAAGTAAGATTTAAGTTGGATTACACTTGTTTGTAGGAAGGAGTCAAGGTATTCTCCAAGCCTAGCTGTAACTGACTGGATTCCATTCACTATCGGTCTCGCTGGGGGATTAATCTGGTCCTTATGGACTTTGGGCAGCGTGTAAATGGTTGGAATGCGGCTAAAGCTGGGTACTAGGTATTGTTTCTCTTTCTTAGTTATGATATGATTTTCATATCCACTACTCACCAATGTCCCCAGCTCTCGTCTGTATTGTACGGTGGGATCGGTTGGTAAGATCCTATATGTATCCTTGTCAGATAACATTGTGGAAAGTTGGGTAAGGTAGAACTCTTTCTTAAGCAATACCACCCCGCCTCCCTTATCTGCCGGCCGTACAATAACATCCTTTCTTTTTTCAAGAGCCTCCAGCCCCTCTTGTATGTGCCTTGGATTTACACCCTTCTTATTGGGTATTTGCCTCAGATCTTTAATTACGAGGTTTTTAAATACCTCTATATGTTGATTGGATGACTGTTGGGGGTTAAAAAGCGATTTGTTCTTAAGGCCGCTATCAGTACCCACTGTATAGTTGGCCAAACCAGCTTTGGGGGCTCCTATCACTCTTGCGGGATTCAAATAGTATTTTTTAAGGTTAATCTTCCTTACAAACTTGTGCAAATCTATGTACACGTTAAACTTATTAACGGGCCTTTGCTTAGCACACTTCAGACCAGCATGTAAAATGTTAATTTCTTTATCAGTCAGAGATACTTCAGCCAAGTTGTAAATTCCATCTAATCGCTGTCCAATCTTCTTTTTTTGTTCCCTGCGTCCTGCTCTACATCCTCTCGCGGACGGTCTCTTATGGGTGGCTGGAGATCCAATTGTGGCCTCCAATGAGGGTTGTAAATTCCCTGTGTTTGTGGAGGGCCCCAATAATGGGGTTTCCCCCGCCAGGGTTTGCCGCCCCTTCTCCCACCCCTGCCTCTTCCACCTCTCCATGGAAAAGGGTGGGGAGGGTTTGGGGGGGGAGGATTATACTCACTGTATTGGGTTAAGGGATCATATCTATTTTGAGTGGGGACCCTATAGGGGGAATCCCATCTCATATTAGACTGATGTCCCGGTCTTTCACCAGGGTCTAATCGTTGATTCCAATTCCCGACTGCAGCTCCTCTATTAGTAGTTTTATTAGGATTTTTTGGGCGTACATCTTGCGAGCCAGGGGCAGGTCTTGACACCACTCTAGGGGTACTAGGTCCTGAAGTGGTTAATTGGACATTAGATTGTCCCCTTGGCATGCTTTCATTAGTGGGTGGTCTCTGATTAGAGACTGTCCCTGGATTTTGCCAGAGATATATAGAGTTGTTTTTAAAGTCCCCTGAATCCCTATAGTATTTTTTTACCTTCTTTTTGTGTGTATCTTTATCAATTTTCTGTAATTTTTTCTTTATATCCGCATTAAATTTTAAAACAACTGGTGAATCCTTATCCTTATCTAAAACATTTTTCAAATCCGCAATTTTCTTTTCTAGAGTCTTCATTTTTAATTTCTTTCTTTTCAAAATTAATTCCTGTAATTTAACACCTACATTATTAAAAAAATCCAGCCATTCTTTAGAGGAATTAGCATCATCGAGGGCATCTTGCGGAGTCACCTCCCACCTGAGGCTCCTCATGATGATTTTTTCTTTTATGTACTTTTCAAAGGTACAGATGTCCCACCATGTCCTCACTTGTTTCTCCAGGGTATAACCCAAGATATTCAAGTTGGACATGAGGTCCTGTGAAGCATCAGTTTCTAACACTTCAGTAAATATATCATCAATTTCAAGTTGCCTATCTTGTAAGAATGATATTGCATCCATAGCAGCGGGGTTAAAATTAAACTATGGACAGTAAGGAGTGATAAATATATGAAAAATTAAAATCCTATAAATACACTCACCCTGCGCTAAAATCAATAAGAAGGCACAAGAATAAAATCAATAATAACGACTTGACGTCAAAGCAGCTGCTATAAAGGATAAGATCAACTACAAAAAGGTGTCCGATAATATTAAGAAGCAAAATAATATATTCAAACACTAGCAGCGCTAAATAAACAAACTAAGGAATAAAATCCAAAGTCCTTAAATGGGTATTTCCAGGTCATGTGGTGAGTTGGTTAGACGCAATCCTTTTATCGCAGGGAGGGTGTGAGGGGTCCTGGCCGTAGCACCTGATTTCCACCACCACTTTGTGCTCCCCCCCCTATTCTTAAAACTCACCAGAGAATGGTGAATCAAGATCCTTCAAGGAATTCCACCACTAGATTCCAACATTGGACACTGGACCACTTTTCCTCTATTTGGCTGTACAATCTCCTCCGTTGCCAACAAAACATGTAATGGGCATTAACTTCCGGGTGACGCTGGTTTTGGCGCGAGTGCGCCTTTGCCGGCACATTTATAAATAGCTTACGACCGCGCCGCGCACACGGGCTCTCTGTGGAAGTCGGAGGACGAAACGCGTCAGAGCCGTTGTGCGCGGTCGCATAAGGACATCTACATACACGCCGGAGCCCTCTCCAGATTGCACAAGGTTTGGTACAGAGGGATCCAGCGGAATTTACATTATATTTTACTCAATGCCTTCACTATTTATTATTTCCTGTAAGTAGACATCCTGAGGGGAGCGGGGCTACTTTTGGTTGTTTTTAGTGTTTAATAAACGTTATTGGCGGAATTACACTATTGTCGCCCCACTCTTGTTCACTTACATGTTTTGTTGGCAACGGAGGAGATTGTACAGCCAAATAGAGGAAAAGTGGTCCAGTGTCCAATGTTGGAATCTAGTGGTGGAATTCCTTGAAGGATCTTGATTCACCATTCTCTGGTGAGTTTTAAGAATAGGGGGGGGGAGCACAAAGTGGTGGTGGAAATCAGGTGCTACGGCCAGGACCCCTCACACCCTCCCTGCGATAAAAGGATTGCGTCTAACCAACTCACCACATGACCTGGAAATACCCATTTAAGGACTTTGGATTTTATTCCTTAGTTTGTTTATTTAGCGCTGCTAGTGTTTGAATATATTATTTTGCTTCTTAATATTATCGGACACCTTTTTGTAGTTGATCTTATCCTTTATAGCAGCTGCTTTGACGTCAAGTCGTTATTATTGATTTTATTCTTGTGCCTTCTTATTGATTTTAGCGCAGGGTGAGTGTATTTATAGGATTTTAATTTTTCATATATTTATCACTCCTTACTGTCCATAGTTTAATTTTAACCCCGCTGCTATGGATGCAATATCATTCTTACAAGATAGGCAACTTGAAATTGATGATATATTTACTGAAGTGTTAGAAACTGATGCTTCACAGGACCTCATGTCCAACTTGAATATCTTGGGTTATACCCTGGAGAAACAAGTGAGGACATGGTGGGACATCTGTACCTTTGAAAAGTACATAAAAGAAAAAATCATCATGAGGAGCCTCAGGTGGGAGGTGACTCCGCAAGATGCCCTCGATGATGCTAATTCCTCTAAAGAATGGCTGGATTTTTTTAATAATGTAGGTGTTAAATTACAGGAATTAATTTTGAAAAGAAAGAAATTAAAAATGAAGACTCTAGAAAAGAAGATTGCGGATTTGAAAAATGTTTTAGATAAGGATAAGGATTCACCAGTTGTTTTAAAATTTAATGCGGATATAAAGAAAAAATTACAGAAAATTGATAAAGATACACACAAAAAGAAGGTAAAAAAATACTATAGGGATTCAGGGGACTTTAAAAACAACTCTATATATCTCTGGCAAAATCCAGGGACAGTCTCTAATCAGAGACCACCCACTAATGAAAGCATGCCAAGGGGACAATCTAATGTCCAATTAACCACTTCAGGACCTAGTACCCCTAGAGTGGTGTCAAGACCTGCCCCTGGCTCGCAAGATGTACGCCCAAAAAATCCTAATAAAACTACTAATAGAGGAGCTGCAGTCGGGAATTGGAATCAACGATTAGACCCTGGTGAAAGACCGGGACATCAGTCTAATATGAGATGGGATTCCCCCTATAGGGTCCCCACTCAAAATAGATATGATCCCTTAACCCAATACAGTGAGTATAATCCTCCCCCCCCAAACCCTCCCCACCCTTTTCCATGGAGAGGTGGAAGAGGCAGGGGTGGGAGAAGGGGCGGCAAACCCTGGCGGGGGAAACCCCATTATTGGGGCCCTCCACAAACACAGGGAATTTACAACCCTCATTGGAGGCCACAATTGGATCTCCAGCCACCCATAAGAGACCGTCCGCGAGAGGATGTAGAGCAGGACGCAGGGAACAAAAAAAGAAGATTGGACAGCGATTAGATGGAATTTACAACTTGGCTGAAGTATCTCTGACTGATAAAGAAATTAACATTTTACATGCTGGTCTGAAGTGTGCTAAGCAAAGGCCCGTTAATAAGTTTAACGTGTACATAGATTTGCACAAGTTTGTAAGGAAGATTAACCTTAAAAAATACTATTTGAATCCCGCAAGAGTGATAGGAGCCCCCAAAGCTGGTTTGGCCAACTATACAGTGGGTACTGATAGCGGCCTTAAGAACAAATCGCTTTTTAACCCCCAACAGTCATCCAATCAACATATAGAGGTATTTAAAAACCTCGTAATTAAAGATCTGAGGCAAATACCCAATAAGAAGGGTGTAAATCCAAGGCACATACAAGAGGGGCTGGAGGCTCTTGAAAAAAGAAAGGATGTTATTGTACGGCCGGCAGATAAGGGAGGCGGGGTGGTATTGCTTAAGAAAGAGTTCTACCTTACCCAACTTTCCACAATGTTATCTGACAAGGATACATATAGGATCTTACCAACCGATCCCACCGTACAATACAGACGAGAGCTGGGGACATTGGTGAGTAGTGGATATGAAAATCATATCATAACTAAGAAAGAGAAACAATACCTAGTACCCAGCTTTAGCCGCATTCCAACCATTTACACGCTGCCCAAAGTCCATAAGGACCAGATTAATCCCCCAGCGAGACCGATAGTGAATGGAATCCAGTCAGTTACAGCTAGGCTTGGAGAATACCTTGACTCCTTCCTACAAACAAGTGTAATCCAACTTAAATCTTACTTGCGGGATACCAAAGCGTTCTTGTTAGCATTAAGAGAGGTGCAGTTACCAACTAACCAAGATGTTTTCTTGGTTACTGGAGATGTCTCCTCTCTATATACAATCATACAACATGACGATGCCTTATTAGCATTTAATTGGGCATTTAGCAAACGGGACGACATCCCAGATATCCAAAAGCGGTTTTTGAGGGATGTGCTAGACTTTTGTCTATCTCGAAATTACTTTTGGTTTGACCAAGTGTTTTACCAGCAGCAGAGAGGGGTTGCCATGGGGGCCAAATTCGCTCCGAGTTTGGCCAACATCTTTATGGGAGAGTGGGAAGATAGGTTCATTTATGCAGCCCAGCATGAAGAGCTGATCTTATATCGCAGATATATTGACGATCTGTTCTTCCTGTGGGCTGGTTCTGAGTCCTCACTACAGTCATTCTGTGACAAATTGAATGATAACCGGAACAACATAAAATTGGATTTTAATTGGAGCCGAGAGAGTGTCCACTTTCTGGATGTGGAGATATCCATCTTGGAAGGTGGGCTGAGGACTCAAGTTTTCTTCAAGCCCACCGACCGAAATGGGTATCTCCCTGTCCATAGTGGACATCACCATCAATGGTTATCTAATATCCCCAGGGGACAGTTCCTTCGGGTCAGAAGGAATTGTACTCTAGATGAGGATTATAGGACACAGTCACTAGTTCTTAAGCAGAGGTTTGTGGAAAAAGGTTATCAAGAGAGCAAACTAGATAACACCATTAGGGAAATAGGTACTCTATCCCAAGATGAATGTCTAACAGACTCGGTGAAGGTTAGAACGCAAACACATGAATGGAGTTTCATCTCACAGTATAGTGCCCAATACCGAGAAGTAGAAGAGATTGTGAACAGGCATTGGCCGGTTCTGTGTATGGACAAAGTTTTGAGAGAATTTCTACCTGAGCGCCCAACCTTCATATATAAAAGGGGACCGACTTTTGGCGACGAGTTAGTCAAAAAAGTGTTGGACCCCCCCGTAAGACCGAAGATGTTTTGGGACAATTCTACAGGCTTCTTTGCATGCAGGAGATGTAAGTCCTGTAAACAGGTCAATACCCATTTAAGAAACTTCACAAGTTTCTCTTCACCATCAAATGGACTTACTTTTACAATCAAAGAGTTAATCACCTGCAGCAGTACACACGTTGTGTACTGCATTCAATGCCCATGTAACTTATTATACATTGGAAGGACAAAACGTGCATTGTCGGTCAGGATATCGGAGCACATTACTAATATAAAAAATGGCTTCAAAGATCATAATCTATCCCTACACTTTCGAAATGTGCATAACAAGGATCCCACTATGTTAAAGTTTTGGGGTGTGGAGAAGGTGGATCCAGTATGGAGGGGATCCAACATGGTCCGCGAAATATCGAAACGCGAGACCAATTGGATCTACCAGACTGATAGTCTGCACCCAAATGGACTTAATGTCGACCTAGACATTAACTGCTTTATAAGCAACTACTGATGTCCTGGGAGAATATATCTATTCACTTGGAACAGTAAAAAAACACATGACAGTAGTTGATATGAGGTCTCGCTTTGCACATTTATTTAAAGTAATACTTGACTAGTGCTTTATTATTAACTTTCTTTCGTTGGGAGTGTATGAGATCACCATAAAATTAGGTACCTTTGGTGTTTATTATGTTATATCCGTATGTAACTTTTAATTATAATTTTTTAATTTTAAATTTTAATCTTGATTTATTACTTTATATTTTAGACAAATGAGACAATTTAATTCCAACTGTTTTTTATTAGGGATGTGAAGTTTTCCTTATCTATTACATATTTGCAATCAACTTTCTTTTTTATATGATTATTTATGAGTTTTATATGTGTGATTTTAATAATGACATATATTTTGTGTGAGGTGAATGGCATTCAGTGAAATTTATTTTTTGCATTCATGTCTCTAAATAACTAACACCTCAGGCCAAAGATCCTGGATTTCCTGTGATTTGGTATAAGGATGCGGCTAGATGACAACCCCCCATGAGCGGGGATGTGTTGAATTTCGTGTCTGTGAGACGCGAGATTTGACATTCAGCATAGGGAGGTATCTTCCTATAGCATCGTCATCAAAGCCGACCGGATGTTTACATCAATGATGCACTTCCGGCGTGCCGCAAGTCCCGCGCTGTGACGCGGGGCGGAGCGGGTCTATACGCCGGAAGTGATCATTACCGGAAGTACGTAATGGGCATTAACTTCCGGGTGACGCTGGTTTTGGCGCGAGTGCGCCTTTGCCGGCACATTTATAAATAGCTTACGACCGCGCCGCGCACACGGGCTCTCTGTGGAAGTCGGAGGACGAAACGCGTCAGAGCCGTTGTGCGCGGTCGCATAAGGACATCTACATACACGCCGGAGCCCTCTCCAGATTGCACAAGGTTTGGTACAGAGGGATCCAGCGGAATTTACATTATATTTTACTCAATGCCTTCACTATTTATTATTTCCTGTAAGTAGACATCCTGAGGGGAGCGGGGCTACTTTTGGTTGTTTTTAGTGTTTAATAAACGTTATTGGCGGAATTACACTATTGTCGCCCCACTCTTGTTCACTTACATGTTTTGTTGGCAACGGAGAAGATTGTACAGCCAAATAGAGGAAAAGTGGTCCAGTGTCCAATGTTGGAATCTAGTGGTGGAATTCCTTGAAGGATCTTGATTCACCATTCTCTGGTGAGTTTTAAGAATAGGGGGGGAGCACAAAGTGGTGGTGGAAATCAGGTGCTACGGCCAGGACCCCTCACACCCTCCCTGCGATAAAAGGATTGCGTCTAACCAACTCACCACATGACCTGGAAATACCCATTTAAGGACTTTGGATTTTATTCCTTAGTTTGTTTATTTAGCGCTGCTAGTGTTTGAATATATTATTTTGCTTCTTAATATTATCGGACACCTTTTTGTAGTTGATCTTATCCTTTATAGCAGCTGCTTTGACGTCAAGTCGTTATTATTGATTTTATTCTTGTGCCTTCTTATTGATTTTAGCGCAGGGTGAGTGTATTTATAGGATTTTAATTTTTCATATATTTATCACTCCTTACTGTAAATATCAAATGTTCCTGAAAATGAGCATCAAACACGTAAATATGAAATATTCCTGAAAATGGGCTTAAGACATTAAAATATTAAATACTCCTGAAAATGGGCATCAAACGCGTAAATATAAAATATTCCTAAAAATGGGCATCAAACGCGTAAACATTAAATATTCCTGAAATTGGGCATCAAACGGGTAAACATGAAATATTCCTGGAAATGAGCATCAAATGCGTAAACATGAAATATTCCTGAAAATGGGCATCAAACGCATAAACATGAAATATTCCTGAAAATGGGCATCAAACGCATAAACATGAAATAATTCTGAAAATGGGCACCATGATATATTCCTGAAAATGAGCATCAAATGCGTAAACATGAAATATCCCCGAAAATTAGCATCAAATGTGTAAATACAAAATAATTTTGAAAATGGGCATCAAACACGTAAATGTGAAATAATCCTGAAAATGGGCATCAAACACATAAATGTGAAATATTCCTGACAAGAGGGATAGAAGGATATGCAGTGCATGGAGGGATATGCAGTGAACAGCCCAACACATGCCTAATGAAAGGGCCAGCCTCTAAACACTCTATGGATGGTCCAACACACTCCTAGAAAAAAATATTACTGGCCTCCAGCTCCCCTATAGCCAATCGAACACACACCTACTAAAAGTAAAAACCTTCAACCTCCATATAAAAGGTCAAACACTTAAAAAACTTTCTGGCCTCCAACCTCCCCTATAGCCAGTCCAACACACGCCTAATAAAAGTACAAACCATCAACCTCCATATAGAGGGTCCAACATACCTAAAATAAAAAAATACTGGCCTCCAACCTCCACGATAGCCAGTCCAACACACGCCTAAGTACAAACCTTCAACCTCCATATAGAAGGTCCAAAACACACCTGAAAAAAATTACGGGCCTCCAACCTCCCCGATAGCCAGTCCAACACACGTCTAATAAAAGTACAAACCTTAAATCTCTATATAGAGGATCCAACACACACCTAAAATAACAAAGTACTGGCCTCCAACCTCCCCTATAGCCAGTCCAACACATGCCCAAGTACAAACCTTCAACCTACATATAGAGGGTCCAACACGCACCGAAAATAGAAATATATTGGCCCCCGACCTCCCCTATAGCCAGTCCAACACACGCCTAATAAAAGTACAAGCCTTCAACCGCCAAATAGTGGGTCCAACACACATCTAAAATAAAAAAAACACTGGCGTCCAACCTCCACTATAGCCAGTCCGACACACACACCTAATAAAAGTACAAACCTTCAGCCTCGATATAGAGGGTCCAACACACACCTTAAAAAATGGCCTCTAACCTCCCCTATAGCCAGTCCAACACACGCCTAATAAAAGTGCAAACCTTCAACCTCTATATAGAGGGTTCAAAACACACCTAAAATAAAAATACTGGTGTCCAAACTCTCCTATAGCCAGTCCAACACCCGTCTAATAAAAGTACAAACCTTCCACACCTCCACTATAGCCAGTCTGACACACCTAATAAAAGTACAAACCTTCAGCCTCAATATAGAGGGTCAAACACACACCTTAAAAAAATGGCCTCTAACCTCCCCTATAGCCAGTCCAGCACACGCCTAATAAAAGTGCAAACCTTCAACCTCTATATAGAGGGTCCAACACACACCTAAATTAAAAAAATATTGGCCTCCATCCTCCCCTACAGCCAGTCCAACAAACGCCTAAGTACAAACCTTCAAATTCCATATAGAGGGTCCAACACACACCTAAAAAAAACTGGCCTCCATTCTCCCCTATAGCCACTTCCACACACATGTGAGGAAAAACAAACCTTCAACCTTCATATAGAGTGTTGAACACACACTTAAAAAATATTACTGGCCTCCAACGTACCCTATAGCTAGTCCAACACACGTCTAAAAAAAACAAACCTTCAACCTCCATATAGAAGGTCAAGCAAACACCTAAAAAAATATATGATTGGCCTCCACTCTCCCCAAGCTGGCCAGGAAGTAGCTTGGGTACCCGAGCATGCCCTAACGCCTGCGCTTGTCCCCCCCGTTAAGCGTGCTTTGGGCGAACAGGTCCTTCTGTCTGTCCTCCGTAAAGAGGTATACCTTCTTTCCCCTTTGACAGTCGAGCCGAAGCACACAGACGGGACAGCAGGGAAGAACTCAGCAAGGACAGCAGGGAAGCATTTTGATAGGCATTTACTATAAATGTCATAGTAAACAGGCCTCTCTACTAATCCCATAGAAAACTAAAACTAGCCTTCACTTTACAAGTGAGTTGTAGGACTGTCTAAACAGGTTCTTTTTAACCCATTGCACAGAGTACTGCAGGTTACAACAAGATGGCAGTAATGAGAGCATACAGAGGGAGTAGGGAGGTATACAGATGAGGAATGAGATCATACAGAGGGTGTAGGGAGGTATACAGATGAGGAATGAGAGCATACAGAGGGTGTAGGGAGGTATACAAATGAGGAATGAGAGCATACAGAGGGTGTAGGGAGGTATACAGATGAGAAATGAGAGCATACAGAGGGTGTAGGGAGGTATACAGATGAAGAATGAAAGCATACAGAGGGTGTAGGGAGGTATACAGATGAGGATTGAAAGCATACAGAGGGTGTAGGGAGGTATACAGATGAGAAATGAGAACATACAGAGGGTGTAAGGAGGTAAACAGATAAGGAAGGAGATCATACAGAGGGTGTAGGGAGGTATACAGATGAGGAATGAAAGCATACAAAAATATTCCTGAAAATGGGCATCAAACACGTAAATATGAAATATTGCTGAAAATGGTCAAAAGCGTAAATATAAAAAATTCCTGAAAATGTGCATCAAACTCATAAACATGAAATATTCCTAAAAATGAGCATCAAACGCGTAAAGATTAAGTATTACTGAAAATGATCAAACGCATAAATATGAAATAATACTGAAAAAGGGTATTAAATGCATAAATATTCCTGTAAATGGGCATCAAATGCGTAAATATCAAATATTCCTGAAAATGGGCATCAAACGTGTCAATATGAAATATTTCCCAAAATGGGCATCAAACGCATAAATATAAAATATTTCTGAAATTGGGCATCAAACGCGTAAATATGAAATATTCCTGAAAATGGGCATCAAATGCGTCAATATGAAATATTACCGAAAAATTGGCATCACCCGCGTAAATATGAAATAGTTTTGAAAATGGGCATCAAACGCGTAAACATGAAATGTTCCTAAAAATGGTCATCAAATGCGTAATCATGAAATATTCCTGAAAATGGGCATCAAACGTGTAAATGTCAATTATTCCTGAAAATGGGCATAAACATGAAACATTCCTAAAATGAGCATCAAACGCGTAAAGATTAAATATTGCGGAGTGGGGGCGGAGGAGCCCAAGAGAAGGCACCGCCGCTGCCCCCCCTCGGCGGGGGAGATATGCGGAGCAGGGGCGGAGGAGCCCAAGAGAAGGCGCTGCCGCCCCCCCTCCACCAGGGAGACATGCGGAGTGGGGGCGGAGGAGCCCAAGAGAAGGTGCTGCATGGAGGAGGAAGAGCCCAAGCGCAGGCGCCGCCACCCCCCCTCGATGGGGAAGATATGCAGAGTGGGGGGAAGGAAGAGCCCAAGCACAGGCGCCGCCGCCCCCCCTCGTCGGGGGATATAGGCAGAACAGGGCCGGAGGAGCCCAAGAGAAGGAGCCGCCGCCCCCCCGGTGGGGGAGATATGCCGAGTGGGGGAGGAAGAGCCCAAGCGCAGGTGCCGCCACCCCCCCCTCCGCGGGGGAGATATGTGGAGTGGGGGGAGGAAAAGCCAAAGCACAGGCGCCGCCGCCCCCCCTCAGCGGGGGATATAGGCAGAGCAGGGGCGGAGGAGCCCAAGAGAAGGAGCCGCCGCCCCCCTCGGCGGGGGAGATATGCGGAGTGGGGGGAGGAAGAGCCCTGAAAATGGACATCAAACGCATAAACATGAAATATTCTTGAAAATTTGCATCAAAACGCGTAAATATGAAATAATCCTGAGAATGGGCAAACGCGTAAATATGAAATAACCATGAAAACGGGCATCAAACCCATAAATATCAAATATTCCTGAAAATAGGCATCAAACGCATAAATATCAAATATTCCTGAAAATGGAAATCAAACGCGTAAAAATTAAATATTCCTGAAAATGGGCATCAAACGCGTAAATATCAAATATTCTTGAAAATGGGCACCCAATGTGTAAATATGAAATAATCCTCAAAATAGGCATGAAACGCAATTAATATGAAATAATCCTGAAAATGGGTATCAAACGCGTGAATATGAAATAATCCTGAAAATGGGCATCAAACATGTAAATATCAAATATTCCTGACAATGGGTATCAAACGTGTGAATATCAAATATTCCTGAAAATGGGCATCAAACGCACAAATATGAAATAGTCCTTAAAATGAGCATCAAACGCGAAAATACCAAATACTCCTGAAAATGGGCATCAAACTTGTAAACATCAAATGTTCCTGAAAATGAGCATCAAACACGTAAATATGAAATATTCCTGAAAATGGGCTTAAGACATTAAAATATTAAATACTCCTGAAAATGGGCATCAAACGCGTAAATATAAAATATTCCTAAAAATGGGCATCAAACGCGTAAACATTAAATATTCCTGAAATTGGGCATCAAACGGGTAAACATGAAATATTCCTGGAAATGAGCATCAAATGCGTAAACATGAAATATTCCTGAAAATGGGCATCAAACGCATAAACATGAAATATTCCTGAAAATGGGCATCAAACGCATAAACATGAAATAATTCTGAAAATGGGCACCATGATATATTCCTGAAAATGAGCATCAAATGTGTAAATACAAAATAATTTTGAAAATGGGCATCAAACGCGTAAATGTGAAATAATCCTGAAAATGGGCATCAAACACATAAATGTGAAATAATCCTGAAAATGGGCATCAAACGCATAAATTTGAAACATTCCTGACAAGAGGGATAGAAGGATATGCAGTGCATGGAGGGATATGCAGTGAACAGCCCAACACATGCCTAATGAAAGGGCCAGCCTCTAAACACTCTATGGATGGTCCAACACACTCCTAGAAAAAAATATTACTGGCCTCCAGCTCCCCTATAGCCAATCGAACACACACCTACTAAAAGTAAAAACCTTCAACCTCCATATAAAAGGTCAAACACTTAAAAAACTTTCTGGCCTCCAACCTCCCCTATAGCCAGTCCAACACACGCCTAATAAAAGTACAAACCATCAACTTCCATATAGAGGGTCCAACATACCTAAAATAAAAAAATACTGGCCTCCAACCTCCACGATAGCCAATCCAACACACGCCTAAGTACAAACCTTCAACCTCCATATAGAAGGTCCAAAACACACCTGAAAAAAAATTACGGGCCTCCAACCTCCCTGATAGCCAGTCCAACACACGTCTAATAAAAGTACAAACCTTAAATCTCTATATAGAGGATCCAACACACACCTAAAATAACAAAGTACTGGCCTCCAACCTCCCCTATAGCCAGTCCAACACATGCCCAAGTACAAACCTTCAACCTCCATATAGAAGGTCCAAAACACACCTGAAAAAAAATTACGGGCCTCCAACCTCCCTGATAGCCAGTCCAACACACGTCTAATAAAAGTACAAACCTTAAATCTCTATATAGAGGATCCAACACACACCTAAAATAACAAAGTACTGGCCTCCAACCTCCCCTATAGCCAGTCCAACACATGCCCAAGTACAAACCTTCAACCTACATATAGAGGGTCCAACACGCACCGAAAATAGAAATATATTGGCCCCCGACCTCCCCTATAGCCAGTCCAACACACGCCTAATAAAAGTACAAGCCTTCAACCGCCAAATAGTGGGTCCAACACACATCTAAAATAAAAAAAACACTGGCGTCCAACCTCCACTATAGCCAGTCCGACACACACACCTAATAAAAGTACAAACCTTCAGCCTCGATATAGAGGGTCCAACACACACCTTAAAAAAATGGCCTCTAACCTCCCCTATAGCCAGTCCAACACACGCCTAATAAAAGTGCAAACCTTCAACCTCTATATAGAGGGTTCAAAACACACCTAAAATAAAAATACTGGTGTCCAAACTCTCCTATAGCCAGTCCAACACACGTCTAATAAAAGTACAAACCTTCCACACCTCCACTATAGCCAGTCTGACACACACCTAATAAAAGTACAAACCTTCAGCCTCAATATAGAGGGTCAAACACACACCTTAAAAAAATGGCCTCTAACCTCCCCTATAGCCAGTCCAGCACACGCCTAATAAAAGTGCAAACCTTCAACCTCTATATAGAGGGTCCAACACACACCTAAATTAAAAAAATATTGGCCTCCATCCTCCCCTACAGCCAGTCCAACAAACGCCTAAGTACAAACCTTCAAATTCCATATAGAGGGTCCAACACACACCTAAAAAAAACTGGCCTCCATTCTCCCCTATAGCCACTTCCACACACATGTGAGGAAAAACAAACCTTCAACCTTCATATAGAGTGTTGAACACACACTTAAAAAATATTACTGGCCTCCAACGTCCCCTATAGCCAGTCCAACACACGTCTAAAAAAAACAAACCTTCAACCTCCATATAGAAGGTCAAGCAAACACCTAAAAAAATATATGATTGGCCTCCACTCTCCCCAAGCTGGCCAGGAAGAAGCTTGGGTACCCGAGCATGCCCTAACGCCTGCGCTTGTCCCCCCCGTTAAGCGTGCTTTGGGCGAACAGGTCCTTCTGTCTGTCCTCCGTAAAGAGGTATACCTTCTTTCCCCTTTGACAGTCGAGCCGAAGCACACAGACGGGACAGCAGGGAAGAACTCAGCAAGGACAGCAGGGAAGCATTTTGATAGGCATTTACTATAAATGTCATAGTAAACAGGCCTCTCTACTAATCCCATAGAAAACTAAAACTAGCCTTCACTTTACAAGTGAGTTGTAGGACTGTCTAAACAGGTTCTTTTTAACCCATTGCACAGAGTACTGCAGGTTACAACAAGATGGCAGTAATGAGAGCATACAGAGGGAGTAGGGAGGAATACAGATGAGGAATGAGATCATACAGAGGGTGTAGGGAGGTATACAGATGAGGAATGAGAGCATACAGAGGGTGTAGGGAGGTATACAAATGAGGAATGAGAGCATACAGAGGGTGTAGGGAGGTATACAGATGAGAAATGAGAGCATAGAGGGTGTAGGGAGGTATACAGATGAAGAATGAAAGCATACAGAGGGTGTAGGGAGGTATACAGATGAGGATTGAAAGCATACAGAGGGTGTAGGGAGGTATACAGATGAGAAATGAGAACATACAGAGGGTGTAAGGAGGTAAACAGATAAGGAAGGAGATCATACAGAGGGTGTAGGGAGGTATACAGATGAGGAATGAAAGCATACAAAAATATTCCTGAAAATGGGCATCAAACACGTAAATATGAAATATTGCTGAAAATGGTCAAAAGCGTAGATATGAAAAATTCCTGAAAATGTGCATCAAACTCATAAACATGAAATATTCCTAAAAATGAGCATCAAACGCGTAAAGATTAAGTATTACTGAAAATGATCAAACGCATAAATATGAAATAATACTGAAAAAGGGTATTAAATGCATAAATATTCCTGTAAATGGGCATCAAATGCGTAAATATCAAATATTCCTGAAAATGGGCATCAAACGTGTCAATATGAAATATTTCCCAAAATGGGCATCAAACGCATAAATATAAAATATTTCTGAAATTGGGCATCAAACGCGTAAATATGAAATATTCCTGAAAATGGGCATCAAATGCGTCAATATGAAATATTACCGAAAAATTGGCATCACCCGCGTAAATATGAAATAGTTTTGAAAATGGTCATCAAATGCGTAATCATGAAATATTCCTGAAAATGGGCATCAAACGTGTAAATGTCAATTATTCCTGAAAATGGGCATAAACATGAAACATTCCTAAAATGAGCATCAAACGCGTAAAGATTAAATATTGCGGAGTGGGGGCGGAGGAGCCCAAGAGAAGGCACCGCCGCTGCCCCCCCCCTCGGCGGGGGAGATATGCGGAGCAGGGGCGGAGGAGCCCAAGAGAAGGCGCTGCCGCCCCCCCTCCACCAGGGAGACATGCGGAGTGGGGGCGGAGGAGCCCAAGAGAAGGTGCTGCATGGAGGAGGAAGAGCCCAAGCGCAGGCGCCGCCACCCCCCCTCGATGGGGAAGATATGCAGAGTGGGGGGAAGGAAGAGCCCAAGCACAGGCGCCGCCGCCCCCCCCTCGTCGGGGGATATAGGCAGAACAGGGCCGGAGGAGCCCAAGAGAAGGAGCCGCCGCCCCCCCAGTGGGGGAGATATGCCGAGTGGGGGAGGAAGAGCCCAAGCGCAGGTGCCGCCACCCCCCCCTCCGCGGGGGAGATATGTGGAGTGGGGGGAGGAAAAGCCAAAGCACAGGCGCCGCCGCCCCCCCTCAGCGGGGGATATAGGCAGAGCAGGGGCGGAGGAGCCCAAGAGAAGGAGCCGCCGCCCCCCTCGGCGGGGGTGATATGCGGAGTGGGGGGAGGAAGAGCCCTGAAAATGGACATCAAACGCATAAACATGAAATATTCTTGAAAATTTGCATCAAAACGCGTAAATATGAAATAATCCTGAGAATGGGCAAACGCGTAAATATGAAATAACCATGAAAACGGGCATCAAACCCATAAATATCAAATATTCCTGAAAATAGGCATCAAACGCATAAATATCAAATATTCCTGAAAATGGAAATCAAACGCGTAAAAATTAAATATTCCTGAAAATGGGCATCAAACGCATAAATATCAAATATTCTTGAAAATGGGCACCCAATGTGTAAATATGAAATAATCCTCAAAATAGGCATGAAACGCATAAATATGAAATAATCCTGAAAATGGGTATCAAACGCGTGAATATGAAATAATCCTGAAAATGGGCATCAAACATGTAAATATCAAATATTCCTGACAATGGGTATCAAACGTGTGAATATCAAATATTCCTGAAAATGGGCATCAAACGCACAAATATGAAATAGTCCTTAAAATGAGCATCAAACGCGAAAATATCAAATACTCCTGAAAATGGGCATCAAACTTGTAAATATCAAATGTTCCTGAAAATGAGCATCAAACACGTAAATATTAAATATTCCTGAAAATGGGCTTAAGACATTAAAATATTAAATACTCCTGAAAATGGGCATCAAACGCGTAAATATAAAATATTCCTAAAAATGGGCATCAAACGCGTAAACATTAAATATTCCTGAAATTGGGCATCAAACGGGTAAACATGAAATATTCCTGGAAATGAGCATCAAATGCGTAAACATGAAATATTCCTGAAAATGGGCATCAAACGCATAAACATGAAATATTCCTGAAAATGGGCATCAAACGCATAAACATGAAATAATTCTGAAAATGGGCACCATGATATATTCCTGAAAATGAGCATCAAATGCGTAAACATGAAATATCCCCGAAAATTAGCATCAAATGTGTAAATACAAAATAATTTTGAAAATGGGCATCAAACACGTAAATGTGAAATAATCCTGAAAATGGGCATCAAACACATAAATGTGAAATAATCCTGAAAAAGGGGCATCAAACGCATAAATTTGAAATATTCCTGACAAGAGGGATAGAAGGATATGCAGTGCATGGAGGGATATGCAGTGAACAGCCCAACACATGCCTAATGAAAGGGCCAGCCTCTAAACACTCTATGGATGGTCCAACACACTCCTAGAAAAAAATATTACTGGCCTCCAGCTCCCCTATAGCCAATCGAACACACACCTACTAAAAGTAAAAACCTTCAACCTCCATATAAAAGGTCAAACACTTAAAAAACTTTCTGGCCTCCAACCTCCCCTATAGCCAGTCCAACACACGCCTAATAAAAGTACAAACCATCAACCTCCATATAGAGGGTCCAACATACCTAAAATAAAAAAATACTGGCCTCCAACCTCCACGATAGCCAGTCCAACACACGCCTAAGTACAAACCTTCAACCTCCATATAGAAGGTCCAAAACACACCTGAAAAAAAATTACGGGCCTCCAACCTCCCCTATAGCCAGTCCAACACACGTCTAATAAAAGTACAAACCTTAAATCTCTATATAGAGGATCCAACACACACCTAAAATAACAAAGTACTGGCCTCCAACCTCCCCTATAGCCAGTCCAACACATGCCCAAGTACAAACCTTCAACCTCCATATAGAAGGTCCAAAACACACCTGAAAAAAAATTACGGGCCTCCAACCTCCCTGATAGCCAGTCCAACACACGTCTAATAAAAGTACAAACCTTAAATCTCTATATAGAGGATCCAACACACACCTAAAATAACAAAGTACTGGCCTCCAACCTCCCCTATAGCCAGTCCAACACATGCCCAAGTACAAACCTTCAACCTACATATAGAGGGTCCAACACGCACCGAAAATAGAAATATATTGGCCCCCGACCTCCCCTATAGCCAGTCCAACACACGCCTAATAAAAGTACAAGCCTTCAACCGCCAAATAGTGGGTCCAACACACATCTAAAATAAAAAAAACACTGGCGTCCAACCTCCACTATAGCCAGTCCGACACACACACCTAATAAAAGTACAAACCTTCAGCCTCGATATAGAGGGTCCAACACACACCTTTAAAAAATGGCCTCTAACCTCCCCTATAGCCAGTCCAACACACGCCTAATAAAAGTGCAAACCTTCAACCTCTATATAGAGGGTTCAAAACACACCTAAAATAAAAATACTGGTGTCCAAACTCTCCTATAGCCAGTCCAACACACGTCTAATAAAAGTACAAACCTTCCACACCTCCACTATAGCCAGTCTGACACACACCTAATAAAAGTACAAACCTTCAGCCTCAATATAGAGGGTCAAACACACACCTTAAAAAAATGGCCTCTAACCTCCCCTATAGCCAGTCCAGCACACGCCTAATAAAAGTGCAAACCTTCAACCTCTATATAGAGGGTCCAACACACACCTAAATTAAAAAAATATTGGCCTCCATCCTCCCCTACAGCCAGTCCAACAAACGCCTAAGTACAAACCTTCAAATTCCATATAGAGGGTCCAACACACACCTAAAAAAAACTGGCCTCCATTCTCCCCTATAGCCACTTCCACACACATGTGAGGAAAAACAAACCTTCAACCTTCATATAGAGTGTTGAACACACACTTAAAAAAATATTACTGGCCTCCAACGTCCCCTATAGCCAGTCCAACACACGTCTAAAAAAAACAAACCTTCAACCTCCATATAGAAGGTCAAGCAAACACCTAAAAAAATATATGATTGGCCTCCACTCTCCCCAAGCTGGCCAGGAAGAAGCTTGGGTACCCGAGCATGCCCTAACGCCTGCGCTTGTCCCCCCCGTTAAGCGTGCTTTGGGCGAACAGGTCCTTCTGTCTGTCCTCCGTAAAGAGGTATACCTTCTTTCCCCTTTGACAGTCGAGCCGAAGCACACAGACGGGACAGCAGGGAAGAACTCAGCAAGGACAGCAGGGAAGCATTTTGATAGGCATTTACTATAAATGTCATAGTAAACAGGCCTCTCTACTAATCCCATAGAAAACTAAAACTAGCCTTCACTTTACAAGTGAGTTGTAGGACTGTCTAAACAGGTTCTTTTTAACCCATTGCACAGAGTACTGCAGGTTACAACAAGATGGCAGTAATGAGAGCATACAGAGGGAGTAGGGAGGAATACAGATGAGGAATGAGATCATACAGAGGGTGTAGGGAGGTATACAGATGAGGAATGAGAGCATACAGAGGGTGTAGGGAGGTATACAAATGAGGAATGAGAGCATACAGAGGGTGTAGGGAGGTATACAGATGAGAAATGAGAGCATAGAGGGTGTAGGGAGGTATACAGATGAAGAATGAAAGCATACAGAGGGTGTAGGGAGGTATACAGATGAGGATTGAAAGCATACAGAGGGTGTAGGGAGGTATACAGATGAGAAATGAGAACATACAGAGGGTGTAAGGAGGTAAACAGATAAGGAAGGAGATCATACAGAGGGTGTAGGGAGGTATACAGATGAGGAATGAAAGCATACAAAAATATTCCTGAAAATGGGCATCAAACACGTAAATATGAAATATTGCTGAAAATGGTCAAAAGCGTAGATATGAAAAATTCCTGAAAATGTGCATCAAACTCATAAACATGAAATATTCCTAAAAATGAGCATCAAACGCGTAAAGATTAAGTATTACTGAAAATGATCAAACGCATAAATATGAAATAATACTGAAAAAGGGTATTAAATGCATAAATATTCCTGTAAATGGGCATCAAATGCGTAAATATCAAATATTCCTGAAAATGGGCATCAAACGTGTCAATATGAAATATTTCCCAAAATGGGCATCAAACGCATAAATATAAAATATTTCTGAAATTGGGCATCAAACGCGTAAATATGAAATATTCCTGAAAATGGGCATCAAATGCGTCAATATGAAATATTACCGAAAAATTGGCATCACCCGCGTAAATATGAAATAGTTTTGAAAATGGGCATCAAACGCGTAAACATGAAATGTTCCTAAAAATGGTCATCAAATGCGTAATCATGAAATATTCCTGAAAATGGGCATCAAACGTGTAAATGTCAATTATTCCTGAAAATGGACATAAACATGAAACATTCCTAAAATGAGCATCAAACGCGTAAAGATTAAATATTGCGGAGTGGGGGCGGAGGAGCCCAAGAGAAGGCACCGCCGCCCCCCCCCTCGGCGGGGGAGATATGCGGAGCAGGGGCGGAGGAGCCCAAGAGAAGGCACCGCCACCCCCCCTCCACCAGGGAGACATGCGGAGTGGGGGCGGAGGAGCCCAAGAGAAGGTGCTGCATGGAGGAGGAAGAGCCCAAGTGCAGGTGCCGCCACCCCCCCTCGATGGGGAAGATATGCAGAGTGGGGGGAAGGAAGAGCCCAAGCACAGGCGCTGCCGCCCCCCCCTCGTCGAGGGATATAGGCAGAACAGGGCCGGAGGAGCCCAAGAGAAGGAGCCGCCGCACCCCCCGTGGGGGAGATATGCCGAGTGGGGGAGGAAGAGCCCAAGCGCAGGTGCCGCCACCCCCCCTCCGCGGGGGAGATATGTGGAGTGGGGGGAGGAAAAGCCAAAGCACAGGCGCCGCCGCCCCCCCTCAGCGGGGGATATAGGCAGAGCAGGGGCGGAGGAGCCCAAGAGAAGGAGCCGCCGCCCCCCTCGGCGGGGGAGATATGCGGAGTGGGGGGAGGAAGAGCCCTGAAAATGGACATCAAATGCATAAACATGAAATATTCTTGAAAATTTGCATCAAAACGCGTAAATATGAAATAATCCTGAGAATGGGCAAACGCGTAAATATGAAATAACCATGAAAACGGGCATCAAACCCATAAATATCAAATATTCCTGAAAATAGGCATCAAACGCATAAATATCAAATATTCCTGAAAATGGAAATCAAACGCGTAAAAATTAAATATTCCTGAAAATGGGCATCAAACGCGTAAATATCAAATATTCTTGAAAATGGGCACCCAATGTGTAAATATGAAATAATCCTCAAAATAGGCATGAAACGCATAAATATGAAATAATCCTGAAAATGGGTATCAAACGCGTGAATATGAAATAATCCTGAAAATGGGCATCAAACATGTAAATATCAAATATTCCTGACAATGGGTATCAAACGTGTGAATATCAAATATTCCTGAAAATGGGCATCAAACGCACAAATATGAAATAGTCCTTAAAATGAGCATCAAACGCGAAAATATCAAATACTCCTGAAAATGGGCATCAAACTTGTAAATATCAAATGTTCCTGAAAATGAGCATCAAACACGTAAATATGAAATATTCCTGAAAATGGGCTTAAGACATTAAAATATTAAATACTCCTGAAAATGGGCATCAAACGCGTAAATATAAAATATTCCTAAAAATGGGCATCAAACGCGTAAACATTAAATATTCCTGAAATTGGGCATCAAACGGGTAAACATGAAATATTCCTGGAAATGAGCATTAAATGCGTAAACATGAAATATTCCTGAAAATGGGCATCAAACGCATAAACATGAAATATTCCTGAAAATGGGCATCAAACGCATAAACATGAAATAATTCTGAAAATGGGCACCATGATATATTCCTGAAAATGAGCATCAAATGCGTAAACATGAAATATCCCCGAAAATTAGCATCAAATGTGTAAATACAAAATAATTTTGAAAATGGGCATCAAACACGTAAATGTGAAATAATCCTGAAAATGGGCATCAAACACATAAATGTGAAATAATCCTGAAAATGGGCATCAAACGCATAAATTTGAAATATTCCTGACAAGAGGGATAGAAGGATATGCAGTGCATGGAGGGATATGCAGTGAACAGCCCAACACATGCCTAATGAAAGGGCCAGCCTCTAAACACTCTATGGATGGTCCAACACACTCCTAGAAAAAAATATTACTAGCCTCCAGCTCCCCTATAGCCAATCGAACACACACCTACTAAAAGTAAAAACCTTCAACCTCCATATAAAAGGTCAAACACTTAAAAAACTTTCTGGCCTCCAACCTCCCCTATAGCCAGTCCAACACACGCCTAATAAAAGTACAAACCATCAACCTCCATATAGAGGGTCCAACATACCTAAAATAAAAAAATACTGGCCTCCAACCTCCACGATAGCCAGTCCAACACACGCCTAAGTACAAACCTTCAACCTCCATATAGAAGGTCCAAAACACACCTGAAAAAAAATTACGGGCCTCCAACCTCCCTGATAGCCAGTCCAACACACGTCTAATAAAAGTACAAACCTTAAATCTCTATATAGAGGATCCAACACACACCTAAAATAACAAAGTACTGGCCTCCAACCTCCCCTATAGCCAGTCCAACACATGCCCAAGTACAAACCTTCAACCTACATATAGAGGGTCCAACACGCACCGAAAATAGAAATATATTGGCCCCCGACCTCCCCTATAGCCAGTCCAACACACGCCTAATAAAAGTACAAGCCTTCAACCGCCAAATAGTGGATCCAACACACATCTAAAATAAAAAAAACACTGGCGTCCAACCTCCACTATAGCCAGTCCGACACACACACCTAATAAAAGTACAAACCTTCAGCCTCGATATAGAGGGTCCAACACACACCTTAAAAAAATGGCCTCTAACCTCCCCTATAGCCAGTCCAACACACGCCTAATAAAAGTGCAAACCTTCAACCTCTATATAGAGGGTTCAAAACACACCTAAAATAAAAATACTGGTGTCCAAACTCTCCTATAGCCAGTCCAACACACGTCTAATAAAAGTACAAACCTTCCACACCTCCACTATAGCCAGTCTGACACACACCTAATAAAAGTACAAACCTTCAGCCTCAATATAGAGGGTCAAACACACACCTTAAAAAAATGGCCTCTAACCTCCCCTATAGCCAGTCCAGCACACGCCTAATAAAAGTGCAAACCTTCAACCTCTATATAGAGGGTCCAACACACACCTAAATTAAAAAAATATTGGCCTCCATCCTCCCCTACAGCCAGTCCAACAAACGCCTAAGTACAAACCTTCAAATTCCATATAGAGGGTCCAACACACACCTAAAAAAAACTGGCCTCCATTCTCCCCTATAGCCACTTCCACACACATGTGAGGAAAAACAAACCTTCAACCTTCATATAGAGTGTTGAACACACACTTAAAAAATATTACTGGCCTCCAACGTCCCCTATAGCCAGTCCAACACACGTCTAAAAAAAACAAACCTTCAACCTCCATATAGAAGGTCAAGCAAACACCTAAAAAAATATATGATTGGCCTCCACTCTCCCCAAGCTGGCCAGGAAGAAGCTTGGGTACCCGAGCATGCCCTAACGCCTGCGCTTGTCCCCCCCGTTAAGCGTGCTTTGGGCGAACAGGTCCTTCTGTCTGTCCTCCGTAAAGAGGTATACCTTCTTTCCCCTTTGACAGTCGAGCCGAAGCACACAGACGGGACAGCAGGGAAGAACTCAGCAAGGACAGCAGGGAAGCATTTTGATAGGCATTTACTATAAATGTCATAGTAAACAGGCCTCTCTACTAATCCCATAGAAAACTAAAACTAGCCTTCACTTTACAAGTGAGTTGTAGGACTGTCTAAACAGGTTCTTTTTAACCCATTGCACAGAGTACTGCAGGTTACAACAAGATGGCAGTAATGAGAGCATACAGAGGGAGTAGGGAGAAATAAAGATGAGGAATGAGATCATACAGAGGGTGTAGGGAGGTATACAGATGAGGAATGAGAGCATACAGAGGGTGTAGGGAGGTATACAAATGAGGAATGAGAGCATACAGAGGGTGTAGGGAGGTATACAAATGAGAAATGAGAGCATACAGAGGGTGTAGGGAGGTATACAGATGAAGAATGAAAGCATACAGAGGGTGTAGGGAGGTATACAGATGAGGATTGAAAGCATACAGAGGGTGTAGGGAGGTATACAGATGAGAAATGAGAACATACAGAGGGTGTAAGGAGGTAAACAGATAAGGAAGGAGATCATACAGAGGGTGTAGGGAGGTATACAGATGAGGAATGAAAGCATACAAAAATATTCCTGAAAATGGGCATCAAACACGTAAATATGAAATATTGCTGAAAATGGTCAAAAGCGTAGATATGAAAAATTCCTGAAAATGTGCATCAAACTCATAAACATGAAATATTCCTAAAAATGAGCATCAAACGCGTAAAGATTAAGTATTACTGAAAATGATCAAACGCATAAATATGAAATAATACTGAAAAAGGGTATTAAATGCATAAATATTCCTGTAAATGGGCATCAAATGCGTAAATATCAAATATTCCTGAAAATGGGCATTAAACGTGTCAATATGAAATATTTCCCAAAATGGGCATCAAACGCATAAATATAAAATATTTCTGAAATTGGGCATCAAACGCGTAAATATGAAATATTCCTGAAAATGGGCATCAAATGCGTCAATATGAAATATTACCGAAAAATTGGCATCACCCGCGTAAATATGAAATAGTTTTGAAAATGGTCATCAAATGCGTAATCATGAAATATTCCTGAAAATGGGCATCAAACGTGTAAATGTCAATTATTCCTGAAAATGGGCATAAACATGAAACATTCCTAAAATGAGCATCAAACGCGTAAAGATTAAATATTGCGGAGTGGGGGCGGAGGAGCCCAAGAGAAGGCACCGCCGCCCCCCCCTCGGCGGGGGAGATATGCGGAGCAGGGGCGGAGGAGCCCAAGAGAAGGTGCTGCCGCCCCCCCTCCACCAGGGAGACATGCGGAGTGGGGGCGGAGGAGCCCAAGAGAAGGTGCTGCATGGAGGAGGAAGAGCCCAAGCGCAGGCGCCGCCACCCCCCCTCGATGGGGAAGATATGCAGAGTGGGGGGAAGGAAGAGCCCAAGCACAGGCGCCGCCACCCCCCCCTCGTCGGGGGATATAGGCAGAACAGGGCCGGAGGAGCCCAAGAGAAGGAGCCGCCGCCCCCCCGGTGGGGGAGATATGCCGAGTGGGGGAGGAAGAGCCCAAGCGCAGGTGCTGCCACCCCCCCCCTCCGCGGGGGAGATATGTGGAGTGGGGGGAGGAAAAGCCAAAGCACAGGCGCCGCCGCCCCCCCTCAGCGGGGGATATAGGCAGAGCAGGGGCGGAGGAGCCCAAGAGAAGGAGCCGCCGCCCCCCTCGGCGGGGGTGATATGCGGAGTGGGGGGAGGAAGAGCCCTGAAAATGGACATCAAACGCATAAACATGAAATATTCTTGAAAATTTGCATCAAAACGCGTAAATATGAAATAATCCTGAGAATGGGCAAACGCGTAAATATGAAATAACCATGAAAACGGGCATCAAACCCATAAATATCAAATATTCCTGAAAATAGGCATCAAACGCATAAATATCAAATATTCCTGAAAATGGAAATCAAACGCGTAAAAATTAAATATTCCTGAAAATGGGCATCAAACGCGTAAATATCAAATATTCTTGAAAATGGGCACCCAATGTGTAAATATGAAATAATCCTCAAAATAGGCATGAAACGCATAAATATGAAATAATCCTGAAAATGGGTATCAAACGCGTGAATATGAAATAATCCTGAAAATGGGCATCAAACATGTAAATATCAAATATTCCTGACAATGGGTATCAAACGTGTGAATATCAAATATTCCTGAAAATGGGCATCAAACGCACAAATATGAAATAGTCCTTAAAATGAGCATCAAACGCGAAAATATCAAATACTCCTGAAAATGGGCATCAAACTTGTAAATATCAAATGTTCCTGAAAATGAGCATCAAACACGTAAATATTAAATATTCCTGAAAATGGGCTTAAGACATTAAAATATTAAATACTCCTGAAAATGGGCATCAAAGGCGTAAATATAAAATATTCCTAAAAATGGGCATCAAACGCGTAAACATTAAATATTCCTGAAATTGGGCATCAAACGGGTAAACATGAAATATTCCTGGAAATGAGCATCAAATGCGTAAACATGAAATATTCCTGAAAATGGGCATCAAACGCATAAACATGAAATATTCCTGAAAATGGGCATCAAACGCATAAACATGAAATAATTCTGAAAATGGGCACCATGATATATTCCTGAAAATGAGCATCAAATGCGTAAACATGAAATATCCCCGAAAATTAGCATCAAATGTGTAAATACAAAATAATTTTGAAAATGGGCATCAAACACGTAAATGTGAAATAATCCTGAAAATGGGCATCAAACACATAAATGTGAAATAATCCTGAAAAAGGGGCATCAAACGCATAAATTTGAAATATTCCTGACAAGAGGGATAGAAGGATATGCAGTGCATGGAGGGATATGCAGTGAACAGCCCAACACATGCCTAATGAAAGGGCCAGCCTCTAAACACTCTATGGATGGTCCAACACACTCCTAGAAAAAAATATTACTGGCCTCCAGCTCCCCTATAGCCAATCGAACACACACCTACTAAAAGTAAAAACCTTCAACCTCCATATAAAAGGTCAAACACTTAAAAAACTTTCTGGCCTCCAACCTCCCCTATAGCCAATTCGTTGCCAACAAAACATGTAAGTGAACAAGAGTGGGGCGACAATAGTGTAATTCCGCCAATAACGTTTATTAAACACTAAAAACAACCAAAAGTAGCCCCGCTCCCCTCAGGATGTCTACTTACAGGAAATAATAAATAGTGAAGGCATTGAGTAAAATATAATGTAAATTCCGCTGGATCCCTCTGTACCAAACCTTGTGCAATCTGGAGAGGGCTCCGGCGTGTATGTAGATGTCCTTATGCGACCGCGCACAACGGCTCTGACGCGTTTCGTCCTCCGACTTCCACAGAGAGCCCGTGTGCGCGGCGCGGTCGTAAGCTATTTATAAATGTGCCGGCAAAGGCGCACTCGCGCCAAAACCAGCGTCACCCGGAAGTTAATGCCCATTACATGTTTTGTTGGCAACGGAGGAGATTGTACAGCCAAATAGAGGAAAAGTGGTCCAGTGTCCAATGTTGGAATCTAGTGGTGGAATTCCTTGAAGGATCTTGATTCACCATTCTCTGGTGAGTTTTAAGAATAGGGGGGGGAGCACAAAGTGGTGGTGGAAATCAGGTGCTACGGCCAGGACCCCTCACACCCTCCCTGCGATAAAAGGATTGCGTCTAACCAACTCACCACATGACCTGGAAATACCCATTTAAGGACTTTGGATTTTATTCCTTAGTTTGTTTATTTAGCGCTGCTAGTGTTTGAATATATTATTTTGCTTCTTAATATTATCGGACACCTTTTTGTAGTTGATCTTATCCTTTATAGCAGCTGCTTTGACGTCAAGTCGTTATTATTGATTTTATTCTTGTGCCTTCTTATTGATTTTAGCGCAGGGTGAGTGTATTTATAGGATTTTAATTTTTCATATATTTATCACTCCTTACTGTCCATAGTTTAATTTTAACCCCGCTGCTATGGATGCAATATCATTCTTACAAGATAGGCAACTTGAAATTGATGATATATTTACTGAAGTGTTAGAAACTGATGCTTCACAGGACCTCATGTCCAACTTGAATATCTTGGGTTATACCCTGGAGAAACAAGTGAGGACATGGTGGGACATCTGTACCTTTGAAAAGTACATAAAAGAAAAAATCATCATGAGGAGCCTCAGGTGGGAGGTGACTCCGCAAGATGCCCTCGATGATGCTAATTCCTCTAAAGAATGGCTGGATTTTTTTAATAATGTAGGTGTTAAATTACAGGAATTAATTTTGAAAAGAAAGAAATTAAAAATGAAGACTCTAGAAAAGAAGATTGCGGATTTGAAAAATGTTTTAGATAAGGATAAGGATTCACCAGTTGTTTTAAAATTTAATGCGGATATAAAGAAAAAATTACAGAAAATTGATAAAGATACACACAAAAAGAAGGTAAAAAAATACTATAGGGATTCAGGGGACTTTAAAAACAACTCTATATATCTCTGGCAAAATCCAGGGACAGTCTCTAATCAGAGACCACCCACTAATGAAAGCATGCCAAGGGGACAATCTAATGTCCAATTAACCACTTCAGGACCTAGTACCCCTAGAGTGGTGTCAAGACCTGCCCCTGGCTCGCAAGATGTACGCCCAAAAAATCCTAATAAAACTACTAATAGAGGAGCTGCAGTCGGGAATTGGAATCAACGATTAGACCCTGGTGAAAGACCGGGACATCAGTCTAATATGAGATGGGATTCCCCCTATAGGGTCCCCACTCAAAATAGATATGATCCCTTAACCCAATACAGTGAGTATAATCCTCCCCCCCCAAACCCTCCCCACCCTTTTCCATGGAGAGGTGGAAGAGGCAGGGGTGGGAGAAGGGGCGGCAAACCCTGGCGGGGGAAACCCCATTATTGGGGCCCTCCACAAACACAGGGAATTTACAACCCTCATTGGAGGCCACAATTGGATCTCCAGCCACCCATAAGAGACCGTCCGCGAGAGGATGTAGAGCAGGACGCAGGGAACAAAAAAAGAAGATTGGACAGCGATTAGATGGAATTTACAACTTGGCTGAAGTATCTCTGACTGATAAAGAAATTAACATTTTACATGCTGGTCTGAAGTGTGCTAAGCAAAGGCCCGTTAATAAGTTTAACGTGTACATAGATTTGCACAAGTTTGTAAGGAAGATTAACCTTAAAAAATACTATTTGAATCCCGCAAGAGTGATAGGAGCCCCCAAAGCTGGTTTGGCCAACTATACAGTGGGTACTGATAGCGGCCTTAAGAACAAATCGCTTTTTAACCCCCAACAGTCATCCAATCAACATATAGAGGTATTTAAAAACCTCGTAATTAAAGATCTGAGGCAAATACCCAATAAGAAGGGTGTAAATCCAAGGCACATACAAGAGGGGCTGGAGGCTCTTGAAAAAAGAAAGGATGTTATTGTACGGCCGGCAGATAAGGGAGGCGGGGTGGTATTGCTTAAGAAAGAGTTCTACCTTACCCAACTTTCCACAATGTTATCTGACAAGGATACATATAGGATCTTACCAACCGATCCCACCGTACAATACAGACGAGAGCTGGGGACATTGGTGAGTAGTGGATATGAAAATCATATCATAACTAAGAAAGAGAAACAATACCTAGTACCCAGCTTTAGCCGCATTCCAACCATTTACACGCTGCCCAAAGTCCATAAGGACCAGATTAATCCCCCAGCGAGACCGATAGTGAATGGAATCCAGTCAGTTACAGCTAGGCTTGGAGAATACCTTGACTCCTTCCTACAAACAAGTGTAATCCAACTTAAATCTTACTTGCGGGATACCAAAGCGTTCTTGTTAGCATTAAGAGAGGTGCAGTTACCAACTAACCAAGATGTTTTCTTGGTTACTGGAGATGTCTCCTCTCTATATACAATCATACAACATGACGATGCCTTATTAGCATTTAATTGGGCATTTAGCAAACGGGACGACATCCCAGATATCCAAAAGCGGTTTTTGAGGGATGTGCTAGACTTTTGTCTATCTCGAAATTACTTTTGGTTTGACCAAGTGTTTTACCAGCAGCAGAGAGGGGTTGCCATGGGGGCCAAATTCGCTCCGAGTTTGGCCAACATCTTTATGGGAGAGTGGGAAGATAGGTTCATTTATGCAGCCCAGCATGAAGAGCTGATCTTATATCGCAGATATATTGACGATCTGTTCTTCCTGTGGGCTGGTTCTGAGTCCTCACTACAGTCATTCTGTGACAAATTGAATGATAACCGGAACAACATAAAATTGGATTTTAATTGGAGCCGAGAGAGTGTCCACTTTCTGGATGTGGAGATATCCATCTTGGAAGGTGGGCTGAGGACTCAAGTTTTCTTCAAGCCCACCGACCGAAATGGGTATCTCCCTGTCCATAGTGGACATCACCATCAATGGTTATCTAATATCCCCAGGGGACAGTTCCTTCGGGTCAGAAGGAATTGTACTCTAGATGAGGATTATAGGACACAGTCACTAGTTCTTAAGCAGAGGTTTGTGGAAAAAGGTTATCAAGAGAGCAAACTAGATAACACCATTAGGGAAATAGGTACTCTATCCCAAGATGAATGTCTAACAGACTCGGTGAAGGTTAGAACGCAAACACATGAATGGAGTTTCATCTCACAGTATAGTGCCCAATACCGAGAAGTAGAAGAGATTGTGAACAGGCATTGGCCGGTTCTGTGTATGGACAAAGTTTTGAGAGAATTTCTACCTGAGCGCCCAACCTTCATATATAAAAGGGGACCGACTTTTGGCGACGAGTTAGTCAAAAAAGTGTTGGACCCCCCCGTAAGACCGAAGATGTTTTGGGACAATTCTACAGGCTTCTTTGCATGCAGGAGATGTAAGTCCTGTAAACAGGTCAATACCCATTTAAGAAACTTCACAAGTTTCTCTTCACCATCAAATGGACTTACTTTTACAATCAAAGAGTTAATCACCTGCAGCAGTACACACGTTGTGTACTGCATTCAATGCCCATGTAACTTATTATACATTGGAAGGACAAAACGTGCATTGTCGGTCAGGATATCGGAGCACATTACTAATATAAAAAATGGCTTCAAAGATCATAATCTATCCCTACACTTTCGAAATGTGCATAACAAGGATCCCACTATGTTAAAGTTTTGGGGTGTGGAGAAGGTGGATCCAGTATGGAGGGGATCCAACATGGTCCGCGAAATATCGAAACGCGAGACCAATTGGATCTACCAGACTGATAGTCTGCACCCAAATGGACTTAATGTCGACCTAGACATTAACTGCTTTATAAGCAACTACTGATGTCCTGGGAGAATATATCTATTCACTTGGAACAGTAAAAAAACACATGACAGTAGTTGATATGAGGTCTCGCTTTGCACATTTATTTAAAGTAATACTTGACTAGTGCTTTATTATTAACTTTCTTTCGTTGGGAGTGTATGAGATCACCATAAAATTAGGTACCTTTGGTGTTTATTATGTTATATCCGTATGTAACTTTTAATTATAATTTTTTAATTTTAAATTTTAATCTTGATTTATTACTTTATATTTTAGACAAATGAGACAATTTAATTCCAACTGTTTTTTATTAGGGATGTGAAGTTTTCCTTATCTATTACATATTTGCAATCAACTTTCTTTTTTATATGATTATTTATGAGTTTTATATGTGTGATTTTAATAATGACATATATTTTGTGTGAGGTGAATGGCATTCAGTGAAATTTATTTTTTGCATTCATGTCTCTAAATAACTAACACCTCAGGCCAAAGATCCTGGATTTCCTGTGATTTGGTATAAGGATGCGGCTAGATGACAACCCCCCATGAGCGGGGATGTGTTGAATTTCGTGTCTGTGAGACGCGAGATTTGACATTCAGCATAGGGAGGTATCTTCCTATAGCATCGTCATCAAAGCCGACCGGATGTTTACATCAATGATGCACTTCCGGCGTGCCGCAAGTCCCGCGCTGTGACGCGGGGCGGAGCGGGTCTATACGCCGGAAGTGATCATTACCTGAAGTACGTAATGGGCATTAACTTCCGGGTGACGCTGGTTTTGGCGCGAGTGCGCCTTTGCCGGCACATTTATAAATAGCTTACGACCGCGCCGCGCACACGGGCTCTCTGTGGAAGTCGGAGGACGAAACGCGTCAGAGCCGTTGTGCGCGGTCGCATAAGGACATCTACATACACGCCGGAGCCCTCTCCAGATTGCACAAGGTTTGGTACAGAGGGATCCAGCGGAATTTACATTATATTTTACTCAATGCCTTCACTATTTATTATTTCCTGTAAGTAGACATCCTGAGGGGAGCGGGGCTACTTTTGGTTGTTTTTAGTGTTTAATAAACGTTATTGGCGGAATTACACTATTGTCGCCCCACTCTTGTTCACTTACATGTTTTGTTGGCAACGGAGGAGATTGTACAGCCAAATAGAGGAAAAGTGGTCCAGTGTCCAATGTTGGAATCTAGTGGTGGAATTCCTTGAAGGATCTTGATTCACCATTCTCTGGTGAGTTTTAAGAATAGGGGGGGGAGCACAAAGTGGTGGTGGAAATCAGGTGCTACGGCCAGGACCCCTCACACCCTCCCTGCGATAAAAGGATTGCGTCTAACCAACTCACCACATGACCTGGAAATACCCATTTAAGGACTTTGGATTTTATTCCTTAGTTTGTTTATTTAGCGCTGCTAGTGTTTGAATATATTATTTTGCTTCTTAATATTATCGGACACCTTTTTGTATTTGATATTTACAAGTTTGATGCCCATTTTCAGGAGTATTTGATATTTTCGCGTTTGATGCTCATTTTAAGGACTATTTCATATTTGTGCGTTTGATGCCCATTTTCAGGAATATTTGATATTCACACGTTTGATACCCATTGTCAGGAATATTTGATATTTACATGTTTGATGCCCATTTTCAGGATTATTTCATATTCACGCGTTTGATACCCATTTTCAGGATTATTTCATATTTATGCGTTTCATGCCTATTTTGAGGATTATTTCATATTTACACATTGGGTGCCCATTTTCAAGAATATTTGATATTTACGCGTTTGATGCCCATTTTCAGGAATATTTAATTTTTACGCGTTTGATTTCCATTTTCAGGAATATTTGATATTTATGCGTTTGATGCCTATTTTCAGGAATATTTGATATTTATGGGTTTGATGCCCGTTTTCATGGTTATTTCATATTTACGCGTTTGCCCATTCTCAGGATTATTTCATATTTACGCGTTTTGATGCAAATTTTCAAGAATATTTCATGTTTATGCGTTTGATGTCCATTTTCAGGGCTCTTCCTCCCCCCACTCCGCATATCTCCCCAGCCGAGGGGGGCGGCGGCTCCTTCTCTTGGGCTCCTCCGCCCCTGCTCTGCCTATATCCCCCGCTGAGGGGGGGCGGCGGCGCCTGTGCTTTGGCTTTTCCTCCCCCCACTCCACATATCTCCCCCGCGGAGGGGGGGTGGCGGCACCTGCGCTTGGGCTCTTCCTCCCCCACTCGGCATATCTCCCCCACCGGGGGGGCGGCGGCTCCTTCTCTTGGGCTCCTCCGGCCCTGTTCTGCCTATATCCCCCGACGAGGGGGGGCGGCGGCGCCTGTGCTTGGGCTCTTCCTTCCCCCCACTCTGCATATCTTCCCCATTGAGGGGGGGTGGCGGCGCCTGCGCTTGGGCTCTTCCTCCTCCATGCAGCACCTTCTCTTGGGCTCCTCCGCCCCCACTCCGCATGTCTCCCTGGTGGAGGGGGGGCGGCAGCGCCTTCTCTTGGGCTCCTCCGCCCCTGCTCCGCATATCTCCCCCGCCGAGGGGGGGGCGGCGGCGGTGCCTTCTCTTGGGCTCCTCCGCCCCCACTCCGCAATATTTAATCTTTACGCGTTTGATGCTCATTTTTAGGAATGTTTCATGTTTATGCCCATTTTCAGGAATAATTGACATTTACACGTTTGATGCCCATTTTCAGGAATATTTCATGATTACGCATTTGATGACCATTTTTAGGAACATTTCATGTTTACGCGTTTGATGCCCATTTTCAAAACTATTTCATATTTACGCGGGTGATGCCAATTTTTCGGTAATATTTCATATTGACGCATTTGATGCCCATTTTCAGGAATATTTCATATTTACGCGTTTGATGCCCAATTTCAGAAATATTTTATATTTATGCGTTTGATGCCCATTTTGGGAAATATTTCATATTGACACGTTTGATGCCCATTTTCAGGAATATTTGATATTTACGCATTTGATGCCCATTTACAGGAATATTTATGCATTTAATACCCGTTTTCAGTATTATTTCATATTTATGCGTTTGATCATTTTCAGTAATACTTAATCTTTACGCGTTTGATGCTCATTTTTAGGAATATTTCATGTTTATGAGTTTGATGCACATTTTCAGGAATTTTTGATATCTACGCTTTTGACCATTTTCAGCAATATTTCATATTTACGTGTTTGATGCCCATTTTCAGGAATATTTTTGTATGCTTTCATTCCTCATCTGTATACCTCCCTACACCCTCTGTATGATCTCCTTCCTTATCTGTTTACCTCCTTACACCCTCTGTATGTTCTCATTGCTCATCTGTATACCTCCCTACACCCTCTGTATGCTTTCAATCCTCATCTGTATACCTCCCTTCACCCTCTGTATGCTTTCATTCTTCATCTGTATACCTCCCTACACCCTCTGTATGCTCTCATTTCTCATCTGTATACCTCCCTACACCCTCTGTATGCTCTCATTCCTCATTTGTATACCTCCCTGCACCCTCTGTATGCTCTCATTCCTCATCTGTATACCTCCCTGCACCCTCTGTATGCTCTCATTCCTCATCTGTATACCTCCCTGCACCCTCTGTATGCTCTCATTCCTCATCTGTATACCTCCCCACACCCTCTGTATACTTTCATTCCTCATCTGTATACCTCCCTACACCCTCTGTATGCTTTCATTCCTCATCTGTATACCTCCCTACACCCTTTGTATGCTTTCATTTCTCATCTGTATACCTCCCTACACCCTCTGTATGATCTCATTCCTCATTTGTATACCTCCCTACACCCTCTGTATGCTCTCATTCCTCATCTGTATACCTCCCTACACCCTCTGTATGATCTCATTCCTCATCTGTATACCTCCCTACTCCCTCTGTATGCTCTCATTACTGCCATCTTGTTGTAACCTGCAGTACTCTGTGCAATGGGTTAAAAAGAACCTGTTTAGACAGTCCTACAACTCACTTGTAAAGTGAAGGCTAGTTTTAGTTTTCTATGGGATTATTAGAGAGGCCTGTTTACTATGACATTTATAGTAAATGCCTATCAAAATGCTTCCCTGCTGTCCTTGCTGAGTTCTTCCCTGCTGTCCCGTCTGTGTGCTTCGGCTCGACTGTCAAAGGGGAAAGAAGGTATACCTCTTTACGGAGGACAGACAGAAGGACCTGTTCGCCCAAATCACGCTTAACGGGGGGGACAAGCGCAGGCGTTAGGGCATGCTCGGGTACCCAAGCTTCTTCCTGGCCAGCTTGGGGAGAGTGGAGGCCAATCATATATTTTTTTAGGTGTTTGCTTGACCTTCTATATGGAGGTTGAAGGTTTGTTTTTTTTAGACGTGTGTTGGACTGGCTATAGGGGACGTTGGAGGCCAGTAATATTTTTTTAAGTGTGTGTTCAACACTCTATATGAAGGTTGAAGGTTTGTTTTTCCTCACATGTGTGTGGAAGTGGCTATAGGGGAGAATGGAGGCCAGTTTTTTTTTTAGGTGTGTGTTGGACCCTCTATATGGAATTTGAAGGTTTGTACTTAGGCGTTTGTTGGACTGGCTGTAGGGGAGGATGGAGGCCAATATTTTTTTAATTTAGGTGTGGGTTGGACCCTCTATATAGAGGTTGAAGGTTTGCACTTTTATTAGGCGTGTGCTGGACTGGCTATAGGGGAGGTTAGAGGCCATTTTTTTAAGGTGTGTGTTTGACCCTCTATATTGAGGCTGAAGGTTTGTACTTTTATTAGGTATGTGTCAGACTGGCTATAGTGGAGGTGTGGAAGGTTTGTACTTTTATTAGACGTGTGTTGGACTGGCTATAGGAGAGTTTGGACACCAGTATTTTTATTTTAGGTGTGTTTTGAACCCTCTATATAGAGGTTGAAGGTTTGCACTTTTATTAGGCGTGTGTTGGACTGGCTATAGGGGAGGTTAGAGGCCATTTTTTTAAGGTGTGTGTTGGACCCTCTATATCGAGGCTGAAGGTTTGTACTTTTATTAGGTGTGTGTGTCGGACTGGCTATAGTGGAGGTTGGACGCCAGTGTTTTTTTTATTTTAGATGTGTGTTGGACCCACTATTTGGCGGTTGAAGGCTTGTACTTTTATTAGGCGTGTGTTGGACTGGCTATAGGGGAGGTCGGGGGCCAATATATTTCTATTTTCGGTGCGTGTTGGACCCTCTATATGTAGGTTGAAGGTTTGTACTTGGGCATGTGTTGGACTGGCTATAGGGGAGGTTGGAGGCCAGTACTTTGTTATTTTAGGTGTGTGTTGGATCCTCTATATAGAGATTTAAGGTTTGTACTTTTATTAGACGTGTGTTGGACTGGCTATCGGGGAGGTTGGAGGCCCGTAATTTTTTTCAGGTGTGTTTTGGACCTTCTATATGGAGGTTGAAGGTTTGTACTTAGGCGTGTGTTGGACTGGCTATCGTGGAGGTTGGAGGCCAGTATTTTTTTATTTTAGGTATGTTGGACCCTCTATATGGAGGTTGATGGTTTGTACTTTTATTAGGCGTGTGTTGGACTGGCTATAGGGGAGGTTGGAGGCCAGAAAGTTTTTTAAGTGTTTGACCTTTTATATGGAGGTTGAAGGTTTTTACTTTTAGTAGGTGTGTGTTCGATTGGCTATAGGGGAGCTGGAGGCCAGTAATATTTTTTTCTAGGAGTGTGTTGGACCATCCATAGAGTGTTTAGAGGCTGGCCCTTTCATTAGGCATGTGTTGGGCTGTTCACTGCATATCCCTCCATGCACTGCATATCCTTCTATCCCTCTTGTCAGGAATATTTCACATTTATGTGTTTGATGCCCATTTTCAGGATTATTTCACATTTACGTGTTTGATGCCCATTTTCAAAATTATTTTGTATTTACACATTTGATGCTAATTTTCGGGGATATTTCATGTTTACGCATTTGATGCTCATTTTCAGGAATATATCATGGTGCCCATTTTCAGAATTATTTCATGTTTATGCGTTTGATGCCCATTTTCAGGAATATTTCATGTTTATGCGTTTGATGCCCATTTTCAGGAATATTTCATGTTTACGCATTTGATGCTCATTTCCAGGAATATTTCATGTTTACCCGTTTGATGCCCAATTTCAGGAATATTTAATGTTTACGCGTTTGATGCCCATTTTTAGGAATATTTTATATTTACGCGTTTGATGCCCATTTTCAGGAGTATTTAATATTTTAATGTCTTAAGCCCATTTTCAGGAATATTTCATATTTACGTGTTTGATGCTCATTTTCAGGAACATTTGATATTTACAAGTTTGATGCCCATTTTCAGGAGTATTTGATATTTTCGCGTTTGATGCTCATTTTAAGGACTATTTCATATTTGTGCGTTTGATGCCCATTTTCAGGAATATTTGATATTCACACGTTTGATACCCATTGTCAGGAATATTTGATATTTACATGTTTGATGCCCATTTTCAGGATTATTTCATATTCACGCGTTTGATACCCATTTTCAGGATTATTTCATATTTATGCGTTTCATGCCTATTTTGAGGATTATTTCATATTTACACATTGGGTGCCCATTTTCAAGAATATTTGATATTTACGCGTTTGATGCCCATTTTCAGGAATATTTAATTTTTACGCGTTTGATTTCCATTTTCAGGAATATTTGATATTTATGCGTTTGATGCCTATTTTCAGGAATATTTGATATTTATGGGTTTGATGCCCGTTTTCATGGTTATTTCATATTTACGCGTTTGCCCATTCTCAGGATTATTTCATATTTACGCGTTTTGATGCAAATTTTCAAGAATATTTCATGTTTATGCGTTTGATGTCCATTTTCAGGGCTCTTCCTCCCCCCACTCCGCATATCACCCCCGCCGAGGGGGGCGGCGGCTCCTTCTCTTGGGCTCCTCCGCCCCTGCTCTGCCTATATCCCCCGCTGAGGGGGGGCGGCGGCGCCTGTGCTTTGGCTTTTCCTCCCCCCACTCCACATATCTCCCCCGCGGAGGGGGGGTGGCGGCGCCTGCGCTTGGGCTCTTCCTCCTCCATGCAGCACCTTCTCTTGGGCTCCTCCGCCCCCACTCCGCATGTCTCCCTGGTGGAGGGGGGGCGGCAGCACCTTCTCTTGGGCTCCTCCGCCCCTGCTCCGCATATCTCCCCCGCCGAGGGGGGGGCGGCGGTGCCTTCTCTTGGGCTCCTCCGCCCCCACTCCGCAATATTTAATCTTTACGCGTTTGATGCTCATTTTAGGAATGTTTCATGTTTATGCCCATTTTCAGGAATAATTGACATTTACACGTTTGATGCCCATTTTCAGGAATATTTCATGATTACGCATTTGATGACCATTTTTAGGAACATTTCATGTTTACGCGTTTGATGCCCATTTTCAAAACTATTTCATATTTACGCGGGTGATGCCAATTTTTCGGTAATATTTCATATTGACGCATTTGATGCCCATTTTCAGGAATATTTCATATTTACGCGTTTGATGCCCAATTTCAGAAATATTTTATATTTATGCGTTTGATGCCCATTTTGGGAAATATTTCATATTGACACGTTTGATGCCCATTTTCAGGAATATTTGATATTTACGCATTTGATGCCCATTTACAGGAATATTTATGCATTTAATACCCTTTTTCAGTATTATTTCATATTTATGCGTTTGATCATTTTCTTTAATACTTAATCTTTACGCGTTTGATGCTCATTTTTAGGAATATTTCATGTTTATGAGTTTGATGCACATTTTCAGGAATTTTTCATATCTACGCTTTTGACCATTTTCAGCAATATTTCATATTTACGTGTTTGATGCCCATTTTCAGGAATATTTTTGTATGCTTTCATTCCTCATCTGTATACCTCCCTACACCCTCTGTATGATCTCCTTCCTTATCTGTTTACCTCCTTACACCCTCTGTATGTTCTCATTTCTCATCTGTATACCTCCCTACACCCTCTGTATGCTTTCAATCCTCATCTGTATACCTCCCTACACCCTCTGTATGCTTTCATTCTTCATCTGTATACCTCCCTACACCCTCTGTATGCTCTCATTTCTCATCTGTATACCTCCCTACACCCTCTGTATGCTCTCATTCCTCATTTGTATACCTCCCTACACCCTCTGTATGCTCTCATTCCTCATCTGTATACCTCCCTACACCCTCTGTATGATCTCATTCCTCATCTGTATTCCTCCCTACTCCCTCTGTATGCTCTCATTACTGCCATCTTGTTGTAACCTGCAGTACTCTGTGCAATGGGTTAAAAAGAACCTGTTTAGACAGTCCTACAACTCACTTGTAAAGTGAAGGCTAGTTTTAGTTTTCTATGGGATTAGTAGAGAGGCCTGTTTACTATGACATTTATAGTAAATGCCTATCAAAATGCTTCCCTGCTGTCCTTGCTGAGTTCTTCCCTGCTGTCCCGTCTGTGTGCTTCGGCTCGACTGTCAAAGGGGAAAGAAGGTATACCTCTTTACGGAGGACAGACAGAAGGACCTGTTCGCCCAAAGCACGCTTAACGGGGGGGACAAGCGCAGGCGTTAGGGCATGCTCGGGTACCCAAGCTTCTTCCTGGCCAGCTTGGGGAGAGTGGAGGCCAATCATATATTTTTGTAGGTGTTTGCTTGACCTTCTATATGGAGGTTGAAGGTTTGTTTTTTTTAGACGTGTGTTGGACTGGCTATAGGGGACGTTGGAGGCCAGTAATATTTTTTAAGTGTGTGTTCAACACTCTATATGAAGGTTGAAGGTTTGTTTTTCCTCACATGTGTGTGGAAGTGGCTATAGGGGAGAATGGAGGCCAGTTTTTTTTAGGTGTGTGTTGGACCCTCTATATGGAATTTGAAGGTTTGTACTTAGGCGTTTGTTGGACTGGCTGTAGGGGAGGATGGAGGCCAATATTTTTTTAATTTAGGTGTGTGTTGGACCCTCTATATAGAGGTTGAAGGTTTGCACTTTTATTAGGCGTGTGCTGGACTGGCTATAGGGGAGGTTAGAGGCCATTTTTTTAAGGTGTGTGTTTGACCCTCTATATTGAGGCTGAAGGTTTGTACTTTTATTAGGTGTGTCAGACTGGCTATAGTGGAGGCGTGGAAGGTTTGTACTTTTATTAGACGTGTGTTGGACTGGCTATAGGAGAGTTTGGACACCAGTATTTTTATTTTAGGTGTGTTTTGAACCCTCTATATAGAGGTTGAAGGTTTGCACTTTTATTAGGCGTGTGTTGGACTGGCTATAGGGGAGGTTAGAGGCCATTTTTTTAAGGTGTGTGTTGGACCCTCTATATCGAGGCTGAAGGTTTGTACTTTTATTAGGTGTGTGTGTCGGACTGGCTATAGTGGAGGTTGGACGCCAGTGTTTTTTTTATTTAAATGTGTGTTGGACCCACTATTTGGCGGTTGAAGGCTTGTACTTTTATTAGGCGTGTGTTGGACTGGCTATAGGGGAGGTCGGGGGCCAATATATTTCTATTTTCGGTGCGTGTTGGACCCTCTATATGTAGGTTGAAGGTTTGTACTTGGGCATGTGTTGGACTGGCTATAGGGGAGGTTGGAGGCCAGTACTTTGTTATTTTAGGTGTGTGTTGGATCCTCTATATAGAGATTTAAGGTTTGTACTTTTATTAGACGTGTGTTGGACTGGCTATCAGGGAGGTTGGAGGCCCGTAATTTTTTTTCAGGTGTGTATTGGACCTTCTATATGGAGGTTGAAGGTTTGTACTTGGGCATGTGTTGGACTGGCTATAGGGGAGGTTGGAGGCCAGTACTTTGTTATTTTAGGTGTGTGTTGGATCCTCTATATAGAGATTTAAGGTTTGTACTTTTATTAGACGTGTGTTGGACTGGCTATCAGGGAGGTTGGAGGCCCGTAATTTTTTTTCAGGTGTGTTTTGGACCTTCTATATGGAGGTTGAAGGTTTGTACTTAGGCGTGTGTTGGACTGGCTATCGTGGAGGTTGGAGGCCAGTATTTTTTTATTTTAGGTATGTTGGACCCTCTATATGGAGGTTGATGGTTTGTACTTTTATTAGGCGTGTGTTGGACTGGCTATAGGGGAGGTTGGAGGCCAGAAAGTTTTTTAAGTGTTTGACCTTTTATATGGAGGTTGAAGGTTTTTACTTTTAGTAGGTATGTGTTCGATTGGCTATAGGGGAGCTGGAGGCCAGTAATATTTTTTTCTAGGAGTGTGTTGGACCATCCATAGAGTGTTTAGAGGCTGGCCCTTTCATTAGGCATGTGTTGGGCTGTTCACTGCATATCCCTCCATGCACTGCATATCCTTCTATCCCTCTTGTCAGGAATATTTCAAATTTATGCGTTTGATGCCCATTTTCAGGATTATTTCACATTTATGTGTTTGATGCCCATTTTGAGGATTATTTCACATTTACGTGTTTGATGCCCATTTTCAAAATTATTTTGTATTTACACATTTGATGCTAATTTTCGGGGATATTTCATGTTTACGCATTTGATGCTCATTTTCAGGAATATATCATGGTGCCCATTTTCAGAATTATTTCATGTTTATGCGTTTGATGCCCATTTTCAGGAATATTTCATGTTTATGCGTTTGATGCCCATTTTCAGGAATATTTCATGTTTACGCATTTGATGCTCATTTCCAGGAATATTTCATGTTTACCCGTTTGATGCCCAATTTCAGGAATATTTAATGTTTACGCGTTTGATGCCCATTTTTAGGAATATTTTATATTTACGCGTTTGATGCCCATTTTCAGGAGTATTTAATATTTTAATGTCTTAAGCCCATTTTCAGGAATATTTCCTATTTACGTGTTTGATGCTCATTTTCAGGAACATTTGATATTTACAAGTTTGATGCCCATTTTCAGGAGTATTTGATATTTTCGCGTTTGATGCTCATTTTAAGGACTATTTCATATTTGTGCGTTTGATGCCCATTTTCAGGAATATTTGATATTCACACGTTTGATACCCATTGTCAGGAATATTTGATATTTACATGTTTGATGCCCATTTTCAGGATTATTTCATATTCACGCGTTTGATACCCATTTTCAGGATTATTTCATATTTATGCGTTTCATGCCTATTTTGAGGATTATTTCATATTTACACATTGGGTGCCCATTTTCAAGAATATTTGATATTTACGCGTTTGATGCCCATTTTCAGGAATATTTAATTTTTACGCGTTTGATTTCCATTTTCAGGAATATTTGATATTTATGCGTTTGATGCCTATTTTCAGGAATATTTGATATTTATGGGTTTGATGCCTGTTTTCATGGTTATTTCATATTTACGCGTTTGCCCATTCTCAGGATTATTTCATATTTACGCGTTTTGATGCAAATTTTCAAGAATATTTCATGTTTATGCGTTTGATGTCCATTTTCAGGGCTCTTCCTCCCCCCACTCCGCATATCACCCCCGCCGAGGGGGGCGGCGGCTCCTTCTCTTGGGCTCCTCCGCCCCTGCTCTGCCTATATCCCCCGCTGAGGGGGGGCGGCGGCGCCTGTGCTTTGGCTTTTCCTCCCCCCACTCCACATTTTTCCCCGCGGAGGGGGGGGTGGCGGCACCTGCGCTTGGGCTCTTCCTCCCCCACTCGGCATATCTCCCCCACCGGGGGGGCGGCGGCTCCTTCTCTTGGGCTCCTCCGGCCCTGTTCTGCCTATATCCCCCGACGAGGGGGGGGCGGCGGCGCCTGTGCTTGGGCTCTTCCTTCCCCCCACTCTGCATATCTTCCTTATCGAGGGGGGGTGGCGGCGCCTGCGCTTGGGCTCTTCCTCCTCCATGCAGCACCTTCTCTTGGGCTCCTCCGCCCCCACTCCGCATGTCTCCCTGGTGGAGGGGGGGGCGGCAGCACCTTCTCTTGGGCTCCTCCGCCCCTGCTCCGCATATCTCCCCCGCCGAGGGGGGGGCGGCGGTGCCTTCTCTTGGGCTCCTCCGCCCCCACTCCGCAATATTTAATCTTTACGCGTTTGATGCTCATTTTAGGAATGTTTCATGTTTATGCCCATTTTCAGGAATAATTGACATTTACACGTTTGATGCCCATTTTCAGGAATATTTCATGATTACGCATTTGATGACCATTTTTAGGAACATTTCATGTTTACGCGTTTGATGCCCATTTTCAAAACTATTTCATATTTACGCGGGTGATGCCAATTTTTCGGTAATATTTCATATTGACGCATTTGATGCCCATTTTCAGGAATATTTCATATTTACGCGTTTGATGCCCAATTTCAGAAATATTTTATATTTATGCGTTTGATGCCCATTTTGGGAAATATTTCATATTGACACGTTTGATGCCCATTTTCAGGAATATTTGATATTTACGCATTTGATGCCCATTTACAGGAATATTTATGCATTTAATACCCTTTTTCAGTATTATTTCATATTTATGCGTTTGATCATTTTCTTTAATACTTAATCTTTACGCGTTTGATGCTCATTTTTAGGAATATTTCATGTTTATGAGTTTGATGCACATTTTCAGGAATTTTTCATATCTACGCTTTTGACCATTTTCAGCAATATTTCATATTTACGTGTTTGATGCCCATTTTCAGGAATATTTTTGTATGCTTTCATTCCTCATCTGTATACCTCCCTACACCCTCTGTATGATCTCCTTCCTTATCTGTTTACCTCCTTACACCCTCTGTATGTTCTCATTTCTCATCTGTATACCTCCCTACACCCTCTGTATGCTTTCAATCCTCATCTGTATACCTCCCTACACCCTCTGTATGCTTTCATTCTTCATCTGTATACCTCCCTACACCCTCTGTATGCTCTCATTTCTCATCTGTATACCTCCCTACACCCTCTGTATGCTCTCATTCCTCATTTGTATACCTCCCTACACCCTCTGTATGCTCTCATTCCTCATCTGTATACCTCCCTACACCCTCTGTATGATCTCATTCCTCATCTGTATTCCTCCCTACTCCCTCTGTATGCTCTCATTACTGCCATCTTGTTGTAACCTGCAGTACTCTGTGCAATGGGTTAAAAAGAACCTGTTTAGACAGTCCTACAACTCACTTGTAAAGTGAAGGCTAGTTTTAGTTTTCTATGGGATTAGTAGAGAGGCCTGTTTACTATGACATTTATAGTAAATGCCTATCAAAATGCTTCCCTGCTGTCCTTGATGAGTTCTTCCCTGCTGTCCTGTCTGTGTGCTTCGGCTCGACTGTCAAAGGGGAAAGAAGGTATACCTCTTTACGGAGGACAGACAGAAGGACCTGTTCGCCCAAAGCACGCTTAACGGGGGGGACAAGCGCAGGCGTTAGGGCATGCTCGGGTACCCAAGCTTCTTCCTGGCCAGCTTGGGGAGAGTGGAGGCCAATCATATATTTTTTTAGGTGTTTGCTTGACCTTCTATATGGAGGTTGAAGGTTTGTTTTTTTTAGACGTGTGTTGGACTGGCTATAGGGGACGTTGGAGGCCAGTAATATTTTTTAAGTGTGTGTTCAACACTCTATATGAAGGTTGAAGGTTTGTTTTTCCTCACATGTGTGTGGAAGTGGCTATAGGGGAGAATGGAGGCCAGTTTTTTTTAGGTGTGTGTTGGACCCTCTATATGGAATTTGAAGGTTTGTACTTAGGCGTTTGTTGGACTGGCTGTAGGGGAGGATGGAGGCCAATATTTTTTTAATTTAGGTGTGTGTTGGACCCTCTATATAGAGGTTGAAGGTTTGCACTTTTATTAGGCGTGTGCTGGACTGGCTATAGGGGAGGTTAGAGGCCATTCTTTTAAGGTGTGTGTTTGACCCTCTATATTGAGGCTGAAGGTTTGTACTTTTATTAGGTGTGTCAGACTGGCTATAGTGGAGGCGTGGAAGGTTTGTACTTTTATTAGGTGTGTGTGTCGGACTGGCTATAGTGGAGGTTGGACGCCAGTGTTTTTTTTATTTTAGATGTGTGTTGGACCCACTATTTGGCGGTTGAAGGCTTGTACTTTTATTAGGCGTGTGTTGGACTGGCTATAGGGGAGGTCGGGGGCCAATATATTTCTATTTTCGGTGCGTGTTGGACCCTCTATATGTAGGTTGAAGGTTTGTACTTGGGCATGTGTTGGACTGGCTATAGGGGAGGTTGGAGGCCAGTACTTTGTTATTTTAGGTGTGTGTTGGATCCTCTATATAGAGATTTAAGGTTTGTACTTTTATTAGACGTGTGTTGGACTGGCTATCAGGGAGGTTGGAGGCCCGTAATTTTTTTTCAGGTGTGTTTTGGACCTTCTATATGGAGGTTGAAGGTTTGTACTTAGGCGTGTGTTGGACTGGCTATCGTGGAGGTTGGAGGCCAGTATTTTTTTATTTTAGGTATGTTGGACCCTCTATATGGAGGTTGATGGTTTGTACTTTTATTAGGCGTGTGTTGGACTGGCTATAGGGGAGGTTGGAGGCCAGAAAGTTTTTTAAGTGTTTGACCTTTTATATGGAGGTTGAAGGTTTTTACTTTTAGTAGGTGTGTGTTCGATTGGCTATAGGGGAGCTGGAGGCCAGTAATATTTTTTTCTAGGAGTGTGTTGGACCATCCATAGAGTGTTTAGAGGCTGGCCCTTTCATTAGGCATGTGTTGGGCTGTTCACTGCATATCCCTCCATGCACTGCATATCCTTCTATCCCTCTTGTCAGGAATATTTCAAATTTATGCGTTTGATGCCCATTTTCAGGATTATTTCACATTTATGTGTTTGATGCCCATTTTCAGGATTATTTCACATTTACGTGTTTGATGCCCATTTTCAAAATTATTTTGTATTTACACATTTGATGCTAATTTTCGGGGATATTTCATGTTTACGCATTTGATGCTCATTTTCAGGAATATATCATGGTGCCCATTTTCAGAATTATTTCATGTTTATGCGTTTGATGCCCATTTTCAGGAATATTTCATGTTTATGCGTTTGATGCCCATTTTCAGGAATATTTCATGTTTACGCATTTGATGCTCATTTCCAGGAATATTTCATGTTTACCCGTTTGATGCCCAATTTCAGGAATATTTAATGTTTAAGCGTTTGATGCCCATTTTTAGGAATATTTTATATTTACGCGTTTGATGCCCATTTTCAGGAGTATTTAATATTTTAATGTCTTAAGCCCATTTTCAGGAATATTTCCTATTTACGTGTTTGATGCTCATTTTCAGGAACATTTGATATTTACAAGTTTGCCCATTTTCAGGAGTATTTGATATTTTCGCGTTTGATGCTCATTTTAAGGACTATTTCATATTTGTGCGTTTGATGCCCATTTTCAGGAATATTTGATATTCACACGTTTGATACCCATTGTCAGGAATATTTGATATTTACATGTTTGATGCCCATTTTCAGGATTATTTCATATTCACGCGTTTGATACCCATTTTCAGGATTATTTCATATTTATGCGTTTCATGCCTATTTTGAGGATTATTTCATATTTACACATTGGGTGCCCATTTTCAAGAATATTTGATATTTACGCGTTTGATGCCCATTTTCAGGAATATTTAATTTTTACGCGTTTGATTTCCATTTTCAGGAATATTTGATATTTATGCGTTTGATGCCTATTTTCAGGAATATTTGATATTTATGGGTTTGATGCCCGTTTTCATGGTTATTTCATATTTACGCGTTTGCCCATTCTCAGGATTATTTCATATTTACGCGTTTTGATGCAAATTTTCAAGAATATTTCATGTTTATGCGTTTGATGTCCATTTTCAGGGCTCTTCCTCCCCCCACTCCGCATATCACCCCCGCCGAGGGGGGCGGCGGCTCCTTCTCTTGGGCTCCTCCGCCCCTGCTCTGCCTATATCCCCCGCTGAGGGGGGGCGGCGGCGCCTGTGCTTTGGCTTTTCCTCCCCCCACTCCACATATCTCCCCCGCGGAGGGGGGGGTGGCGGCACCTGCGCTTGGGCTCTTCCTCCCCCACTCGGCATATCTCCCCCACCGGGGGGGCGGCGGCTCCTTCTCTTGGGCTCCTCCGGCCCTGTTCTGCCTATATCCCCCGACGAGGGGGGGGCGGCGGCGCCTGTGCTTGGGCTCTTCCTTCCCCCCACTCTGCATATCTTCCCCATCGAGGGGGGGTGGCGGCGCCTGCGCTTGGGCTCTTCCTCCTCCATGCAGCACCTTCTCTTGGGCTCCTCCGCCCCCACTCCGCATGTCTCCCTGGTGGAGGGGGGGCGGCAGCACCTTCTCTTGGGCTCCTCCGCCCCTGCTCCGCATATCTCCCCCGCCGAGGGGGGGGCGGCGGTGCCTTCTCTTGGGCTCCTCCGCCCCCACTCCGCAATATTTAATCTTTACGCGTTTGATGCTCATTTTAGGAATGTTTCATGTTTATGCCCATTTTCAGGAATAATTGACATTTACACGTTTGATGCCCATTTTCAGGAATATTTCATGATTACGCATTTGATGACCATTTTTAGGAACATTTCATGTTTACGCGTTTGATGCCCATTTTCAAAACTATTTCATATTTAAGCGGGTGATGCCAATTTTTCGGTAATATTTCATATTGACGCATTTGATGCCCATTTTCAGGAATATTTCATATTTACGCGTTTGATGCCCAATTTCAGAAATATTTTATATTTATGCGTTTGATGCCCATTTTGGGAAATATTTCATATTGACACGTTTGATGCCCATTTTCAGGAATATTTGATATTTACGCATTTGATGCCCATTTACAGGAATATTTATGCATTTAATACCCTTTTTCAGTATTATTTCATATTTATGCGTTTGATCATTTTCTTTAATACTTAATCTTTACGCGTTTGATGCTCATTTTTAGGAATATTTCATGTTTATGAGTTTGATGCACATTTTCAGGAATTTTTCATATCTACGCTTTTGACCATTTTCAGCAATATTTCATATTTACGTGTTTGATGCCCATTTTCAGGAATATTTTTGTATGCTTTCATTCCTCATCTGTATACCTCCCTACACCCTCTGTATGATCTCCTTCCTTATCTGTTTACCTCCTTACACCCTCTGTATGTTCTCATTTCTCATCTGTATACCTCCCTACACCCTCTGTATGCTTTCAATCCTCATCTGTATACCTCCCTACACCCTCTGTATGCTTTCATTCTTCATCTGTATACCTCCCTACACCCTCTGTATGCTCTCATTTCTCATCTGTATACCTCCCTACACCCTCTGTATGCTCTCATTCCTCATTTGTATACCTCCCTACACCCTCTGTATGCTCTCATTCCTCATCTGTATACCTCCCTACACCCTCTGTATGATCTCATTCCTCATCTGTATTCCTCCCTACTCCCTCTGTATGCTCTCATTACTGCCATCTTGTTGTAACCTGCAGTACTCTGTGCAATGGGTTAAAAAGAACCTGTTTAGACAGTCCTACAACTCACTTGTAAAGTGAAGGCTAGTTTTAGTTTTCTATGGGATTAGTAGAGAGGCCTGTTTACTATGACATTTATAGTAAATGCCTATCAAAATGCTTCCCTGCTGTCCTTGCTGAGTTCTTCCCTGCTGTCCCGTCTGTGTGCTTCGGCTCGACTGTCAAAGGGGAAAGAAGGTATACCTCTTTACGGAGGACAGACAGAAGGACCTGTTCGCCCAAAGCACGCTTAACGGGGGGGACAAGCGCAGGCGTTAGGGCATGCTCGGGTACCCAAGCTTCTTCCTGGCCAGCTTGGGGAGAGTGGAGGCCAATCATATATTTTTTTAGGTGTTTGCTTGACCTTCTATATGGAGGTTGAAGGTTTGTTTTTTTTAGACGTGTGTTGGACTGGCTATAGGGGACGTTGGAGGCCAGTAATATTTTTTAAGTGTGTGTTCAACACTCTATATGAAGGTTGAAGGTTTGTTTTTCCTCACATGTGTGTGGAAGTGGCTATAGGGGAGAATGGAGGCCAGTTTTTTTTAGGTGTGTGTTGGACCCTCTATATGGAATTTGAAGGTTTGTACTTAGGCGTTTGTTGGACTGGCTGTAGGGGAGGATGGAGGCCAATATTTTTTTAATTTAGGTGTGTGTTGGACCCTCTATATAGAGGTTGAAGGTTTGCACTTTTATTAGGCGTGTGCTGGACTGGCTATAGGGGAGGTTAGAGGCCATTTTTTTAAGGTGTGTGTTTGACCCTCTATATTGAGGCTGAAGGTTTGTACTTTTATTAGGTGTGTCAGACTGGCTATAGTGGAGGCGTGGAAGGTTTGTACTTTTATTAGGTGTGTGTGTCGGACTGGCTATAGTGGAGGTTGGACGCCAGTGTTTTTTTTATTTTAGATGTGTGTTGGACCCACTATTTGGATGTTGAAGGCTTGTACTTTTATTAGGCGTGTGTTGGACTGGCTATAGGGGAGGTCGGGGGCCAATATATTTCTATTTTCGGTGCGTGTTGGACCCTCTATATGTAGGTTGAAGGTTTGTACTTGGGCATGTGTTGGACTGGCTATAGGGGAGGTTGGAGGCCAGTACTTTGTTATTTTAGGTGTGTGTTGGATCCTCTATATAGAGATTTAAGGTTTGTACTTTTATTAGACGTGTGTTGGACTGGCTATCAGGGAGGCTGGAGGCCCGTAATTTTTTTTCAGGTGTGTTTTGGACCTTCTATATGGAGGTTGAAGGTTTGTACTTAGGCGTGTGTTGGACTGGCTATCGTGGAGGTTGGAGGCCAGTATTTTTTTATTTTAGGTATGTTGGACCCTCTATATGGAGGTTGATGGTTTGTACTTTTATTAGGCGTGTGTTGGACTGGCTATAGGGGAGGTTGGAGGCCAGAAAGTTTTTTAAGTGTTTGACCTTTTATATGGAGGTTGAAGGTTTTTACTTTTAGTAGGTGTGTGTTCGATTGGCTATAGGGGAGCTGGAGGCCAGTAATATTTTTTTCTAGGAGTGTGTTGGACCATCCATAGAGTGTTTAGAGGCTGGCCCTTTCATTAGGCATGTGTTGGGCTGTTCACTGCATATCCCTCCATGCACTGCATATCCTTCTATCCCTCTTGTCAGGAATATTTCAAATTTATGCGTTTGATGCCCATTTTCAGGATTATTTCACATTTATGTGTTTGATGCCCATTTTGAGGATTATTTCACATTTACGTGTTTGATGCCCATTTTCAAAATTATTTTGTATTTACACATTTGATGCTAATTTTCGGGGATATTTCATGTTTACGCATTTGATGCTCATTTTCAGGAATATATCATGGTGCCCATTTTCAGAATTATTTCATGTTTATGCGTTTGATGCCCATTTTCAGGAATATTTCATGTTTATGCGTTTGATGCCCATTTTCAAGAATATTTCATGTTTACGCATTTGATGCTCATTTCCAGGAATATTTCATGTTTACCCGTTTGATGCCCAATTTCAGGAATATTTAATGTTTACGCGTTTGATGCCCATTTTTAGGAATATTTTATATTTACGCGTTTGATGCCCATTTTCAGGAGTATTTAATATTTTAATGTCTTAAGCCCATTTTCAGGAATATTTCCTATTTACGTGTTTGATGCTCATTTTCAGGAACATTTGATATTTACAAGTTTGATGCCCATTTTCAGGAGTATTTGATATTTTCGCGTTTGATGCTCATTTTAAGGACTATTTCATATTTGTGCGTTTGATGCCCATTTTCAGGAATATTTGATATTCACACGTTTGATACCCATTGTCAGGAATATTTGATATTTACATGTTTGATGCCCATTTTCAGGATTATTTCATATTCACGCGTTTGATACCCATTTTCAGGATTATTTCATATTTATGCGTTTCCTGCCTATTTTGAGGATTATTTCATATTTACACATTGGGTGCCCATTTTCAAGAATATTTGATATTTACGCGTTTGATGCCCATTTTCAGGAATATTTAATTTTTACGCGTTTGATTTCCATTTTCAGGAATATTTGATATTTATGCGTTTGATGCCTATTTTCAGGAATATTTGATATTTATGGGTTTGATGCCCGTTTTCATGGTTATTTCATATTTACGCGTTTGCCCATTCTCAGGATTATTTCATATTTACGCGTTTTGATGCAAATTTTCAAGAATATTTCATGTTTATGCGTTTGATGTCCATTTTCAGGGCTCTTCCTCCCCCCACTCCGCATATCTCCCCCGCCGAGGGGGGCGGCGGCTCCTTCTCTTGGGCTCCTCCGCCCCTGCTCTGCCTATATCCCCCGCTGAGGGGGGGCGGCGGCGCCTGTGCTTTGGCTTTTCCTCCCCCCACTCCACATATCTCCCCCGCGGAGGGGGGGTGGCGGCACCTGCGCTTGGGCTCTTCCTCCCCCACTCGGCATATCTCCCCCACCGGGGGGGCGGCGGCTCCTTCTCTTGGGCTCCTCCGGCCCTGTTCTGCCTATATCCCCCGACGAGGGGGGGCGGCGGCGCCTGTGCTTGGGCTCTTCCTTCCCCCCACTCTGCATATCTTCCCCATCGAGGGGGGGTGGCGGCGCCTGCGCTTGGGCTCTTCCTCCTCCATGCAGCACCTTCTCTTGGACTCCTCCGCCCCCACTCCGCATGTCTCCCTGGTGGAGGGGGGGCGGCAGCGCCTTCTCTTGGGCTCCTCCGCCCCTGCTCCGCATATCTCCCCCGCCGAGGGGGGGGCAGCGGCGGTGCCTTCTCTTGGGCTCCTCCGCCCCCACTCCGCAATATTTAATCTTTACGCGTTTGATGCTCATTTTAGGAATGTTTCATGTTTATGCCCATTTTCAGGAATAATTGACATTTACACGTTTGATGCCCATTTTCAGGAATATTTCATGATTACGCATTTGATGACCATTTTTAGGAACATTTCATGTTTACGCGTTTGATGCCCATTTTCAAAACTATTTCATATTTACGCGGGTGATGCCAATTTTTCGGTAATATTTCATATTGACGCATTTGATGCCCATTTTCAGGAATATTTCATATTTACGCGTTTGATGCCCAATTTCAGAAATATTTTATATTTATGCGTTTGATGCCCATTTTGGGAAATATTTCATATTGACACGTTTGATGCCCATTTTCAGGAATATTTGATATTTACGCATTTGATGCCCATTTACAGGAATATTTATGCATTTAATACCCTTTTTCAGTATTATTTCATATTTATGCGTTTGATCATTTTCAGTAATACTTAATCTTTACGCGTTTGATGCTCATTTTTAGGAATATTTCATGTTTATGAGTTTGATGCACATTTTCAGGAATTTTTTATATCTACGCTTTTGACCATTTTCAGCAATATTTCATATTTACGTGTTTGATGCCCATTTTCAGGAATATTTTTGTATGCTTTCATTCCTCATCTGTATACCTCCCTACACCCTCTGTATGATCTCCTTCCTTATCTGTTTACCTCCTTACACCCTCTGTATGTTCTCATTTCTCATCTGTATACCTCCCTACACCCTCTGTATGCTTTCAATCCTCATCTGTATACCTCCCTACACCCTCTGTATGCTTTCAATCCTCATCTGTATACCTCCCTACTCCCTCTGTATGCTCTCATTACTGCCATCTTGTTGTAACCTGCAGTACTCTGTGCAATGGGTTAAAAAGAACCTGTTTAGACAGTCCTACAACTCACTTGTAAAGTGAAGGCTAGTTTTAGTTTTCTATGGGATTAGTAGAGAGGCCTGTTTACTATGACATTTATAGTAAATGCCTATCAAAATGCTTCCCTGCTGTCCTTGCTGAGTTCTTCCCTGCTGTCCCGTCTGTGTGCTTCGGCTCGACTGTCAAAGGGGAAAGAAGGTATACCTCTTTACGGAGGACAGACAGAAGGACCTGTTCGCCCAAAGCACGCTTAACGGGGGGACAAGCGCAGGCGTTAGGGCATGCTCGGGTACCCAAGCTTCTTCCTGGCCAGCTTGGGGAGAGTGGAGGCCAATCATATATTTTTTTAGGTGTTTGCTTGACCTTCTATATGGAGGTTGAAGGTTTGTTTTTTTTAGACGTGTGTTGGACTGGCTATAGGGGACGTTGGAGGCCAGTAATATTTTTTAAGTGTGTGTTCAACACTCTATATGAAGGTTGAAGGTTTGTTTTTCCTCACATGTGTGTGGAAGTGGCTATAGGGGAGAATGGAGGCCAGTTTTTTTTAGGTGTGTGTTGGACCCTCTATATGGAATTTGAAGGTTTGTACTTAGGCGTTTGTTGGACTGGCTGTAGGGGAGGATGGAGGCCAATATTTTTTTAATTTAGGTGTGTGTTGGACCCTCTATATAGAGGTTGAAGGTTTGCACTTTTATTAGGCGTGTGCTGGACTGGCTATAGGGGAGGTTAGAGGCCATTTTTTTAAGGTGTGTGTTTGACCCTCTATATTGAGGCTGAAGGTTTGTACTTTTATTAGGTGTGTGTCAGACTGGCTATAGTGGAGGTGTGGAAGGTTTGTACTTTTATTAGACGTGTGTTGGACTGGCTATAGGAGAGTTTGGACACCAGTATTTTTATTTTAGGTGTGTTTTGAACCCTCTATATAGAGGTTGAAGGTTTGCACTTTTATTAGGCGTGTGTTGGACTGGCTATAGGGGAGGTTAGAGGCCATTTTTTTAAGGTGTGTGTTGGACCCTCTATATCGAGGCTGAAGGTTTGTACTTTTATTAGGTGTGTGTGTCGGACTGGCTATAGTGGAGGTTGGACGCCAGTGTTTTTTTTATTTTAGATGTGTGTTGGACCCACTATTTGGCGGTTGAAGGCTTGTACTTTTATTAGGCGTGTGTTGGACTGGCTATAGGGGAGGTCGGGGGCCAATATATTTCTATTTTCGGTGCGTGTTGGACCCTCTATATGTAGGTTGAAGGTTTGTACTTGGGCATGTGTTGGACTGGCTATAGGGGAGGTTGGAGGCCAGTACTTTGTTATTTTAGGTGTGTGTTGGATCCTCTATATAGAGATTTAAGGTTTGTACTTTTATTAGACGTGTGTTGGACTGGCTATCAGGGAGGTTGGAGGCCCGTAATTTTTTTTCAGGTGTGTTTTGGACCTTCTATATGGAGGTTGAAGGTTTGTACTTGGGCATGTGTTGGACTGGCTATAGGGGAGGTTGGAGGCCAGTACTTTGTTATTTTAGGTGTGTGTTGGATCCTCTATATAGAGATTTAAGGTTTGTACTTTTATTAGACGTGTGTTGGACTGGCTATCAGGGAGGTTGGAGGCCCGTAATTTTTTTTCAGGTGTGTTTTGGACCTTCTATATGGAGGTTGAAGGTTTGTACTTAGGCGTGTGTTGGACTGGCTATCGTGGAGGTTGGAGGCCAGTATTTTTTTATTTTAGGTATGTTGGACCCTCTATATGGAGGTTGATGGTTTGTACTTTTATTAGGCGTGTGTTGGACTGGCTATAGGGGAGGTTGGAGGCCAGAAAGTTTTTTAAGTGTTTGACCTTTTATATGGAGGTTGAAGGTTTTTACTTTTAGTAGGTGTGTGTTCGATTGGCTATAGGGGAGCTGGAGGCCAGTAATATTTTTTTCTAGGAGTGTGTTGGACCATCCATAGAGTGTTTAGAGGCTGGCCCTTTCATTAGGCATGTGTTGGGCTGTTCACTGCATATCCCTCCATGCACTGCATATCCTTCTATCCCTCTTGTCAGGAATATTTCAAATTTATGCGTTTGATGCCCATTTTCAGGATTATTTCACATTTATGTGTTTGATGCCCATTTTCAGGATTATTTCACATTTACGTGTTTGATGCCCATTTTCAAAATTATTTTGTATTTACACATTTGATGCTAATTTTCGGGGATATTTCATGTTTACGCATTTGATGCTCATTTTCAGGAATATATCATGGTGCCCATTTTCAGAATTATTTCATGTTTATGCGTTTGATGCCCATTTTCAGGAATATTTCATGTTTATGCGTTTGATGCCCATTTTCAGGAATATTTCATGTTTACGCATTTGATGCTCATTTCCAGGAATATTTCATGTTTACCCGTTTGATGCCCAATTTCAGGAATATTTAATGTTTACGCGTTTGATGCCCATTTTTAGGAATATTTTATATTTACGCGTTTGATGCCCATTTTCAGGAGTATTTAATATTTTAATGTCTTAAGCCCATTTTCAGGAATATTTCCTATTTACGTGTTTGATGCTCATTTTCAGGAACATTTGATATTTACAAGTTTGATGCCCATTTTCAGGAGTATTTGATATTTTCGCGTTTGATGCTCATTTTAAGGACTATTTCATATTTGTGCGTTTGATGCCCATTTTCAGGAATATTTGATATTCACACGTTTGATACCCATTGTCAGGAATATTTGATATTTACATGTTTGATGCCCATTTTCAGGATTATTTCATATTCACGCGTTTGATACCCATTTTCAGGATTATTTCATATTTATGCGTTTCCTGCCTATTTTGAGGATTATTTCATATTTACACATTGGGTGCCCATTTTCAAGAATATTTGATATTTACGCGTTTGATGCCCATTTTCAGGAATATTTAATTTTTACGCGTTTGATTTCCATTTTCAGGAATATTTGATATTTATGCGTTTGATGCCTATTTTCAGGAATATTTGATATTTATGGGTTTGATGCCCGTTTTCATGGTTATTTCATATTTACGCGTTTGCCCATTCTCAGGATTATTTCATATTTACGCGTTTTGATGCAAATTTTCAAGAATATTTCATGTTTATGCGTTTGATGTCCATTTTCAGGGCTCTTCCTCCCCCCACTCCGCATATCTCCCCCGCCGAGGGGGGCGGCGGCTCCTTCTCTTGGGCTCCTCCGCCCCTGCTCTGCCTATATCCCCCGCTGAGGGGGGGCGGCGGCGCCTGTGCTTTGGCTTTTCCTCCCCCCACTCCACATATCTCCCCCGCGGAGGGGGGGTGGCGGCACCTGCGCTTGGGCTCTTCCTCCCCCACTCGGCATATCTCCCCCACCGGGGGGGCGGCGGCTCCTTCTCTTGGGCTCCTCCGGCCCTGTTCTGCCTATATCCCCCGACGAGGGGGGGCGGCGGCGCCTGTGCTTGGGCTCTTCCTTCCCCCCACTCTGCATATCTTCCCCATCGAGGGGGGGTGGCGGCGCCTGCGCTTGGGCTCTTCCTCCTCCATGCAGCACCTTCTCTTGGACTCCTCCGCCCCCACTCCGCATGTCTCCCTGGTGGAGGGGGGGCGGCAGCGCCTTCTCTTGGGCTCCTCCGCCCCTGCTCCGCATATCTCCCCCGCCGAGGGGGGGCAGCGGCGGTGCCTTCTCTTGGGCTCCTCCGCCCCCACTCCGCAATATTTAATCTTTACGCGTTTGATGCTCATTTTAGGAATGTTTCATGTTTATGCCCATTTTCAGGAATAATTGACATTTACACGTTTGATGCCCATTTTCAGGAAAATTTCATGATTACGCATTTGATGACCATTTTTAGGAACATTTCATGTTTACGCGTTTGATGCCCATTTTCAAAACTATTTCATATTTACGCGGGTGATGCCAATTTTTCGGTAATATTTCATATTGACGCATTTGATGCCCATTTTCAGGAATATTTCATATTTACGCGTTTGATGCCCAATTTCAGAAATATTTTATATTTATGCGTTTGATGCCCATTTTGGGAAATATTTCATATTGACACGTTTGATGCCCATTTTCAGGAATATTTGATATTTACGCATTTGATGCCCATTTACAGGAATATTTATGCATTTAATACCCTTTTTCAGTATTATTTCATATTTATGCGTTTGATCATTTTCAGTAATACTTAATCTTTACGCGTTTGATGCTCATTTTTAGGAATATTTCATGTTTATGAGTTTGATGCACATTTTCAGGAATTTTTTATATCTACGCTTTTGACCATTTTCAGCAATATTTCATATTTACGTGTTTGATGCCCATTTTCAGGAATATTTTTGTATGCTTTCATTCCTCATCTGTATACCTCCCTACACCCTCTGTATGATCTCCTTCCTTATCTGTTTACCTCCTTACACCCTCTGTATGTTCTCATTTCTCATCTGTATACCTCCCTACACCCTCTGTATGCTTTCAATCCTCATCTGTATACCTCCCTACACCCTCTGTATGCTTTCATTCTTCATCTGTATACCTCCCTACACCCTCTGTATGCTCTCATTTCTCATCTGTATACCTCCCTACACCCTCTGTATGCTCTCATTCCTCATTTGTATACCTCCCTACACCCTCTGTATGCTCTCATTCCTCATCTGTATACCTCCCTACACCCTCTGTATGATCTCATTCCTCATCTGTATTCCTCCCTACTCCCTCTGTATGCTCTCATTACTGCCATCTTGTTGTAACCTGCAGTACTCTGTGCAATGGGTTAAAAAGAACCTGTTTAGACAGTCCTACAACTCACTTGTAAAGTGAAGGCTAGTTTTAGTTTTCTATGGGATTAGTAGAGAGGCCTGTTTACTATGACATTTATAGTAAATGCCTATCAAAATGCTTCCCTGCTGTCCTTGCTGAGTTCTTCCCTGCTGTCCCGTCTGTGTGCTTCGGCTCGACTGTCAAAGGGGAAAGAAGGTATACCTCTTTACGGAGGACAGACAGAAGGACCTGTTCGCCCAAAGCACGCTTAACGGGGGGGACAAGCGCAGGCGTTAGGGCATGCTCGGGTACCCAAGCTTCTTCCTGGCCAGCTTGGGGAGAGTGGAGGCCAATCATATATTTTTTTAGGTGTTTGCTTGACCTTCTATATGGAGGTTGAAGGTTTGTTTTTTTTAGACGTGTGTTGGACTGGCTATAGGGGACGTTGGAGGCCAGTAATATTTTTTAAGTGTGTGTTCAACACTCTATATGAAGGTTGAAGGTTTGTTTTTCCTCACATGTGTGTGGAAGTGGCTATAGGGGAGAATGGAGGCCAGTTTTTTTTAGGTGTGTGTTGGACCCTCTATATGGAATTTGAAGGTTTGTACTTAGGCGTTTGTTGGACTGGCTGTAGGGGAGGATGGAGGCCAATATTTTTTTAATTTAGGTGTGTGTTGGACCCTCTATATAGAGGTTGAAGGTTTGCACTTTTATTAGGCGTGTGCTGGACTGGCTATAGGGGAGGTTAGAGGCCATTTTTTTAAGGTGTGTGTTTGACCCTCTATATTGAGGCTGAAGGTTTGTACTTTTATTAGGTGTGTGTCAGACTGGCTATAGTGGAGGTGTGGAAGGTTTGTACTTTTATTAGACGTGTGTTGGACTGGCTATAGGAGAGTTTGGACACCAGTATTTTTATTTTAGGTGTGTTTTGAACCCTCTATATAGAGGTTGAAGGTTTGCACTTTTATTAGGCGTGTGTTGGACTGGCTATAGGGGAGGTTAGAGGCCATTTTTTAAAGGTGTGTGTTGGACCCTCTATATCGAGGCTGAAGGTTTGTACTTTTATTAGGTGTGTGTGTCGGACTGGCTATAGTGGAGGTTGGACGCCAGTGTTTTTTTTATTTTAGATGTGTGTTGGACCCACTATTTGGCGGTTGAAGGCTTGTACTTTTATTAGGCGTGTGTTGGACTGGCTATAGGGGAGGTCGGGGGCCAATATATTTCTATTTTCGGTGCGTGTTGGACCCTCTATATGTAGGTTGAAGGTTTGTACTTGGGCATGTGTTGGACTGGCTATAGGGGAGGTTGGAGGCCAGTACTTTGTTATTTTAGGTGTGTGTTGGATCCTCTATATAGAGATTTAAGGTTTGTACTTTTATTAGACGTGTGTTGGACTGGCTATCAGGGAGGTTGGAGGCCCGTAATTTTTTTCAGGTGTGTTTTGGACCTTCTATATGGAGGTTGAAGGTTTGTACTTAGGCGTGTGTTGGACTGGCTATCGTGGAGGTTGGAGGCCAGTATTTTTTTATTTTAGGTATGTTGGACCCTCTATATGGAGGTTGATGGTTTGTACTTTTATTAGGCGTGTGTTGGACTGGCTATAGGGGAGGTTGGAGGCCAGAAAGTTTTTTAAGTGTTTGACCTTTTATATGGAGGTTGAAGGTTTTTACTTTTAGTAGGTGTGTGTTCGATTGGCTATAGGGGAGCTGGAGGCCAGTAATATTTTTTTCTAGGAGTGTGTTGGACCATCCATAGAGTGTTTAGAGGCTGGCCCTTTCATTAGGCATGTGTTGGGCTGTTCACTGCATATCCCTCCATGCACTGCATATCCTTCTATCCCTCTTGTCAGGAATATTTCAAATTTATGCGTTTGATGCCCATTTTCAGGATTATTTCACATTTATGTGTTTGATGCCCATTTTCAGGATTATTTCACATTTACGTGTTTGATGCCCATTTTCAAAATTATTTTGTATTTACACATTTGATGCTAATTTTCGGGGATATTTCATGTTTACGCATTTGATGCTCATTTTCAGGAATATATCATGGTGCCCATTTTCAGAATTATTTCATGTTTATGCGTTTGATGCCCATTTTCAGGAATATTTCATGTTTATGCGTTTGATGCCCATTTTCAGGAATATTTCATGTTTACGCATTTGATGCTCATTTCCAGGAATATTTCATGTTTACCCGTTTGATGCCCAATTTCAGGAATATTTAATGTTTACGCGTTTGATGCCCATTTTTAGGAATATTTTATATTTACGCGTTTGATGCCCATTTTCAGGAACATTTGATATTTACAAGTTTGATGCCCATTTTCAGGAGTATTTAATATTTTAATGTCTTAAGCCCATTTTCAGGAATATTTCATATTTACGTGTTTGATGCTCATTTTCAGGAACATTTGATATTTACAAGTTTGATGCCCATTTTCAGGAGTATTTGATATTTTCGCGTTTGATGCTCATTTTAAGGACTATTTCATATTTGTGCGTTTGATGCCCATTTTCAGGAATATTTGATATTCACACGTTTGATACCCATTGTCAGGAATATTTGATATTTACATGTTTGATGCCCATTTTCAGGATTATTTCATATTCACGCGTTTGATACCCATTTTCAGGATTATTTCATATTTATGCGTTTCATGCCTATTTTGAGGATTATTTCATATTTACACATTGGGTGCCCATTTTCAAGAATATTTGATATTTACGCGTTTGATGCCCATTTTCAGGAATATTTAATTTTTACGCGTTTGATTTCCATTTTCAGGAATATTTGATATTTATGCGTTTGATGCATATTTTCAGGAATATTTGATATTTATGGGTTTGATGCCCGTTTTCATGGTTATTTCATATTTACGCGTTTGCCCATTCTCAGGATTATTTCATATTTACGCGTTTTGATGCAAATTTTCAAGAATATTTCATGTTTATGCGTTTGATGTCCATTTTCAGGGCTCTTCCTCCCCCCACTCCGCATATCTCCCCCGCCGAGGGGGGCGGCGGCTCCTTCTCTTGGGCTCCTCCGCCCCTGCTCTGCCTATATCCCCCGCTGAGGGGGGGCGGCGGCGCCTGTGCTTTGGCTTTTCCTCCCCCCACTCCACATATCTCCCCCGCGGAGGGGGGGTGGCGGCACCTGCGCTTGGGCTCTTCCTCCCCCACTCGGCATATCTCCCCCACCGGGGGGGCGGCGGCTCCTTCTCTTGGGCTCCTCCGGCCCTGTTCTGCCTATATCCCCCGACGAGGGGGGGCGGCTCCGCCTGTGCTTGGGCTCTTCCTTCCCCCCACTCTGCATATCTTCCCCATCGAGGGGGGGTGGCGGCGCCTGCGCTTGGGCTCTTCCTCCTCCATGCAGCACCTTCTCTTGGGCTCCTCCGCCCCCACTCCGCATGTCTCCCTGGTGGAGGGGGGGCGGCAGCGCCTTCTCTTGGGCTCCTCCGCCCCTGCTCCGCATATCTCCCCCGCCTAGGGGGGGCGGCGGTGCCTTCTCTTGGGCTCCTCCGCCCCCACTCCGCAATATTTAATCTTTACGCGTTTGATGCTCATTTTTAGGAATGTTTCATGTTTATGCCCATTTTCAGGAATAATTGACATTTACACGTTTGATGCCCATTTTCAGGAATATTTCATGATTACGCATTTGATGACCATTTTTAGGAACATTTCATGTTTACGCGTTTGATGCCCATTTTCAAAACTATTTCATATTTACGCGGGTGATGCCAATTTTTCGGTAATATTTCATATTGACGCATTTGATGCCCATTTTCAGGAATATTTCATATTTACGCGTTTGATGCCCAATTTCAGAAATATTTTATATTTATGCGTTTGATGCCCATTTTGGGAAATATTTCATATTGACACGTTTGATGCCCATTTTCAGGAATATTTGATATTTACGCATTTGATGCCCATTTACAGGAATATTTATGCATTTAATACCCGTTTTCAGTATTATTTCATATTTATGCGTTTGATCATTTTCAGTAATACTTAATCTTTACGCGTTTGATGCTCATTTTTAGGAATATTTCATGTTTATGAGTTTGATGCACATTTTCAGGAATTTTTTATATCTACGCTTTTGACCATTTTCAGCAATATTTCATATTTACGTGTTTGATGCCCATTTTCAGGAATATTTTTGTATGCTTTCATTCCTCATCTGTATACCTCCCTACACCCTCTGTATGATCTCCTTCCTTATCTGTTTACCTCCTTACACCCTCTGTATGTTCTCATTGCTCATCTGTATACCTCCCTACACCCTCTGTATGCTTTCAATCCTCATCTGTATACCTCCCTACACCCTCTGTATGCTCTCATTTCTCATCTGTATACCTCCCTACACCCTCTGTATGCTCTCATTCCTCATTTGTATACCTCCCTGCACCCTCTGTATGCTCTCATTCCTCATCTGTATACCTCCCTGCACCCTCTGTATGCTCTCATTCCTCATCGGTATACCTCCCTGCACCCTCTGTATGCTCTCATTCCTCATCTGTATACCTCCCCACACCCTCTGTATGCTTTCATTCCTCATCTGTATACCTCCCTACACCCTCTGTATGCTTTCATTCCTCATCTGTATACCTCCCTACACCCTCTGTATGCTTTCATTTCTCATCTGTATACCTCCCTACACCCTCTGTATGATCTCCTTCCTTATCTGTTTACCTCCTTACACCCTCTGTATGTTCTCATTGCTCATCTGTATACCTCCCTACACCCTCTGTATGCTTTCAATCCTCATCTGTATACCTCCCTACACCCTCTGTATGCTCTCATTTCTCATCTGTATACCTCCCTACACCCTCTGTATGCTCTCATTCCTCATTTGTATACCTCCCTGCACCCTCTGTATGCTCTCATTCCTCATCTGTATACCTCCCTGCACCCTCTGTATGCTCTCATTCCTCATCTGTATACCTCCCTGCACCCTCTGTATGCTCTCATTCCTCATCTGTATACCTCCCCACACCCTCTGTATGCTTTCATTCCTCATCTGTATACCTCCCTACACCCTCTGTATGCTTTCATTCCTCATCTGTATACCTCCCTACACCCTCTGTATGCTTTCATTTCTCATCTGTATACCTCCCTACACCCTCTGTATGATCTCCTTCCTTATCTGTTTACCTCCTTACACCCTCTGTATGTTCTCATTGCTCATCTGTATACCTCCCTACACCCTCTGTATGCTTTCAATCCTCATCTGTATACCTCCCTACACCCTCTGTATGCTCTTATTTCTCATCTGTATACCTCCCTACACCCTCTGTATGCTCTCATTCCTCATTTGTATACCTCCCTGCACCCTCTGTATGCTCTCATTCCTCATCTGTATACCTCCCTGCACCCTCTGTATGCTCTCATTCCTCATCTGTATACCTCCCTGCACCCTCTGTATGCTCTCATTCCTCATCTGTATACCTCCCCACACCCTCTGTATGCTTTCATTCCTCATCTGTATACCTCCCTACACCCTCTGTATGCTTTCATTTCTCATCTGTATACCTCCCTACACCCTCTGTATGATCTCATTCCTCATTTGTATACCTCCCTACACCCTCTGTATGCTCTCATTCCTCATCTGTATACCTCCCTACACCCTCTGTATGCTCTCATTCCTCATCTGTATACCTCCCTACACCCTCTGTATGATCTCATTCCTCATCTGTATACCTCCCTACTCCCTCTGTATGCTCTCATTACTGCCATCTTGTTGTAACCTGCAGTACTCTGTGCAATGGGTTAAAAAGAACCTGTTTAGACAGTCCTACAACTCACTTGTAAAGTGAAGGCTAGTTTTAGTTTTCTATGGGATTAGTAGAGAGGCCTGTTTACTATGACATTTATAGTAAATGCCTATCAAAATGCTTCCCTGCTGTCCTTGCTGAGTTCTTCCCTGCTGTCCCGTCTGTGTGCTTCGGCTCGACTGTCAAAGGGGAAAGAAGGTATACCTCTTTACGGAGGACAGACAGAAGGACCTGTTCGCCCAAAGCACGCTTAACGGGGGGGGACAAGCGCAGGCGTTAGGGCATGCTCGGGTACCCAAGCTTCTTCCTGGCCAGCTTGGGGAGAGTGGAGGCCAATCATATATTTTTTTAGGTGTTTGCTTGACCTTCTATATGGAGGTTGAAGGTTTGTTTTTTTTAGACGTGTGTTGGACTGGCTATAGGGGACGTTGGAGGCCAGTAATATTTTTTAAGTGTGTGTTCAACACTCTATATGAAGGTTGAAGGTTTGTTTTTCCTCACATGTGTGTGGAAGTGGCTATAGGGGAGAATGGAGGCCAGTTTTTTTAGGTGTGTGTTGGACCCTCTATATGGAATTTCAAGGTTTGTACTTAGGCGTTTGTTGGACTGGCTGTAGGGGAGGATGGAGGCCAATATTTTTTTAATTTAGGTGTGTGTTGGACCCTCTATATCGAGGCTGAAGGTTTGTACTTTTATTAGGTGTGTGTGTCGGACTGGCTATAGTGGAATTTGGACGCCAGTGTTTTTTTTATTTTAGATGTGTGTTGGACCCACTATTTGGCGGTTGAAGGCTTGTACTTTTATTAGGCGTGTGTTGGACTGGCTATAGGGGAGGTCGGGGGCCAATATATTTCTATTTTCGGTGCGTGTTGGACCCTCTATATGTAGGTTGAAGGTTTGTACTTGGGCATGTGTTGGACTGGCTATAGGGGAGGTTGGAGGCCAGTTCTTTGTTATTTTAGGTGTGTGTTGGATCCTCTATATAGAGATTTAAGGTTTGTACTTTTATTAGATGTGTGTTGGACTGGCTATCAGGGAGGTTGGAGGCCCGTAATTTTTTTTCAGGTCTGTTTTGGACCTTCTATATGGAGGTTGAAGGTTTGTACTTAGGCGTGTGTTGGACTGGCTATCGTGGAGGTTGGAGGCCAGTATTTTTTTATTTTAGGTATGTTGGACCCTCTATATGGAGGTTGATGGTTTGTACTTTTATTAGGCGTGTGTTGGACTGGCTATAGGGGAGGTTGGAGGCCAGAAAGTTTTTTAAGTGTTTGACCTTTTATATGGAGGTTGAAGGTTTTTACTTTTAGTAGGTGTGTGTTCGATTGGCTATAGGGGAGCTGGAGGCCAGTAATATTTTTTTCTAGGAGTGTGTTGGACCATCCATAGAGTGTTTAGAGGCTGGCCCTTTCATTAGGCATGTGTTGGGCTGTTCACTGCATATCCCTCCATGCACTGCATATCCTTCTATCCCTCTTGTCAGGATTATTTCACATTTATGTGTTTGATGCCCATTTTCAGGATTATTTCACATTTACGTGTTTGATGCCCATTTTCAAAATTATTTTGTATTTACACATTTGATGCTAATTTTCGGGGATATTTCATGTTTACGCATTTGATGCTCATTTTCAGGAATATATCATGGTGCCCATTTTCAGAATTATTTCACGTTTATGCGTTTGATGCCCATTTTTAGGAATATTTTATATTTACGCGTTTGATGCCCATTTTCAGGAGTATTTAATATTTTAATGTCTTAAGTAGGGTTGAGCGGACACCTAGATGTCCGTGTTCGACGGGTTCGGCCGAACTTTAAAAAAAAGTCCGGGTCCGTGTCCCGGACTTTTACCGAACTTTTCCCGGACACCGAACCCCATTGAAGTCAATGGGGACCCGAACTTTAAGGCACTAAAATGGCTCTAAAACACCAAAGGAAAGGGCTAGAGTGCTGCAAATGGCAGCAAAACGTAATTAAGAGCATGGCAAGTGCTCTGCAAACAAATGTGGATAGGGAAATAACTTAAAACAACAAAAAAAAACAGAAAAATAAAACAATGTTCTTCTTCATCTCTGAAGGACGAGGCCCATATGGAGTAGGAGGGAGGTTGAGGTGGTGGTGGATGTGGCGGTGACATAGGCGTGCGCACAGGGTGTGCTGGGTGTGCCTGGGCACACCCTAATCACCTAGGGCACATAGCATTGCCAGTGAGGAGATGGGAAAGATCTCCCTGGGACCTGCTCTGCTCTATTTCTCCTTGCCTACAGGTACATGGCCCCGATACATTACTCTCCCTGCTGGCAAACACATGCATGTGTATTTCAACTTTGGGGTGCACACCTTAATGCAATAGGCTGCGCACACCTATGGGCGGTGTAGGTGGAAGCGGCGGTGGAGGAGGACCAGGGCCGGATTAACAGCATCATGGGCTTGGTGCTGAGGATTTTGAAGGGCCTTAGGGCCGTGCCTTGCCATGCACCCAGAGGAGGAAGGGTGCAGCCATGCATGCCTAATTCAACATGGGATGCTGTCTCTGAAGCCCATAAACACATCCATGCATCGCCAACTGTCCCTCCTTGTCCGGCCTTCACGCTGTGTGGGGAGGTTCTGAGGGTGCTGCCTGGGGAAGCGAGCATAGAAGCCAGACTTCTGTGTTTACAAGTGACAGAAGAGCGGTAACAGTGAATATGGCCAACCCGGGGCCTATATAAAAGGTAGGGGCCTGGAGCTGCAGCTCCAATAGACCCTACATTAATCTGGCCCTGAGGAGGAGGACGAGGTAGCCAACACTGCTTCTTTTCACAAATTTTAAATGAGGGTACACCCCAAAAGAGTGAGAAAGAGCAAAAATGGAACAATGGGTGGGTAAGGTCGGTATCCATTGCTATTCTGCATAAGGTACGGAAAAGTCCCGTGGGATCCATGCCTGGTTCATTTTAATGAACGTGAGCTTGTCCACATTGTCTCTGGACAGGCGGCTGCGCTTGTCTGTTATAACGCCCCCAGCCGTGCTAAATACCCGTTCAGATAATACACTGGCTGCAGGGCACGCCAGCAGCTCCAAGGCGTAAAGGGCAAGCTCAGGCCATGTGCCCAATTTGGAGACCCAGAAGTTGAAGGGGGCCGACCCGTCATTCACTACATGTAGGCGTGTGCACACATACTGCTCCACCATGTTGGTAAAATGCTGCCTCCTGCTAAGACGTTCCATCTGAGCTGCTGGTGCTGCTGTTTGTTGTGGCGTGCTGACAAAGCTTTTCCACATTTCGGCCATGCTAACCCTGCCTTCTGAGGTGCTGGCGGTGCCCTGGTTGCGTTGGCGACCTCCTCCTCCTCCTCCTCTGCCTTGTGCTTCCACTGTGGCCCCGCTGTCAGATGGGAATGCCAGCAGCATGGCGTCTACCAGCGTGCGCTTGTACTCGCGCATCTTGCGATCGCGCTCCAGTGAGTGAATTAAGGACGGTACGTTGTCCTTGTAACGGGGATCCAGCAGCGTGGCCACCCAGTAATCAGCACAAGTTAGAATGTGGGCAACTCGGCGGTCGTTGTGGAGACACTGCAGCATGTAATCGCTCATGTGTGCCAGGCTGCCCAGAGGCGACGAAAGGCTGTCCTCTGTGGGAGGTGTATGGTCCGTGTCCTCTGTATCCCCCCAGCCACGCACCAGTGATGGCCATGAGCTGGCCTGGGTGCCACCCTGCTGTGAACATGGTTCCATCTCCTCCTCCAGCTCCTCCTCCTCCTCATCCTCCTCATCCTCCAGAACTGTGCCCCTGCTGGACAATTGCGTCCCTGGCGTTTGCGTGTGCAGGAACCCACCCTCGGAGCCCCTTGCGAATGACTGCCCTGAAAGCCTTGGAAATGTTACCTCTTCATCCTCCTCCTCCTCCTCATCCTGTGCCACATCCTCTTCCATCATCGCCCGAATTGTTTTTTCAAGGAGGCATAGAAGTGGGATAGTTAAGCTGAGAACGGCGTCATTGCCACTGGCCATGTTGGTGGAGTACTGAAAACAGCGCAACAAGGCACACAGGTCTCGCATGGAGGCCCAGTTAAATTAAATAGCGGAATAGAAAATATGATCCAAAAAAAGTGTATGTATATCACACGTACACAACCACACTAGGCCCCAATTACTATTGTTTGTACCCCTAAAAGGCTAGATGAGGAGTAGGGGGAGTATGGAACAGGCAGCACCCTCAAACCTTCAGAAGTATGAGATGAACCCCAACAACTTGGAAAGGTGGATCTCTCTCACACGTACCAACACAGACTATCCCCCAATTTAACTGATCCCCAAAGGTTTTTGATTAAATAGCGGAATAGAAAATATGATCCCAAAAAAGTGTATGTATATCACACGTACACAACCACACTAGGCCCCAATTACTATTGTTTGTACCCCTAAAAGGCTAGATGAGGAGTAGGGGGAGTATGGAACAGGCAGCACCCTCAAAGCTTCAGAAGTATGAGATGAACCCCAAAAACTTGGAAAGGTGGATCTCACACGTACCGACACAGACTATCCCGCAATTTAATTGATCCCCAAAGGTTTTTATTGAATAGCGGAATAGGAAATATGATCAAAAAATGTGTATGTATCTCACACGTACAGAAGCACACTAGGCCCCAATTACTATTGTTTGTACACCTAAAAGGATGGATGAGGAGGAGGAGGAGTATGGAACAGGCAGCACCCTCAAAGCTTCAGAAGTATGAGATGAACCCCAAAAACTTGGAAAGGTGGATCTCACACGTACCGACACAGACTATCCCGCAATTTAATTGATCCCCAAAGGTTTTTATTGAATAGCGGAATAGGAAATATGATCAAAAAAAGTGTATGTATCTCGCACGTACAGAAACACACTAGGCCCCAATTACTATTGTTTGTACACCTAAAAGGATGGATGAGGAGGAGGAGGAGTATGGAACAGGCAGCACCCTCAAAGCTTCAGAAGTATGAGATGAACCCCAAAAACTTGGAAAGGTGGATCTCACACGTACCGACACAGACTATCCCGCAATTTAATTGATCCCCAAAGGTTTTTATTGAATAGCGGAATAGGAAATATGATCAAAAAAAGTGTATGTATCTCGCACGTACACAACCACACTAGGCCCCAATTACTATTGTTTGTACCCCTAAAAGGCTAGATGAGGAGTAGGGGGGGTATGGAACAGGCAGCACCCTCAAACCTTCAGAAGTATGAGATGAACCCCAACAACTTGGAAAGGTGGATCTCTCTCACACGTACCGACACAGACTATCCCGCAATTCAATTGATCCTCAAAGGTTTTTATTGAATAGCGGAATAGGAAATATGATCAAAAAAAGTGTATGTATCTCGCACGTACACAACCACACTAGGCCCCAATTACTATTGTTTGTACCCCTAAAAGGCTAGATGAGGAGTAGGGGGGGTATGGAACAGGCAGCACCCTCAAACCTTCAGAAGTATGAGATGAACCCCAACAACTTGGAAAGGTGGATCTCTCTCACACGTACCAACACAGACTATCCCCCAATTTAACTGATCCCCAGAGGTTTTTGATTAAATAGCGGAATAGAAAATATGATCCCAAAAAAGTGTATGTATATCACACGTACACAACCACACTAGGCCCCAATTACTATTGTTTGTACCCCTAAAAGGCTAGGAGTAGGGGGAGTATGGAACAGGCAGCACCCTCAAACCTTCAGAAGTATGAGATGAACCCCAACAACTTGGAAAGGTGGATCTCTCTCACACGTACCAACACAGACTATCCCCCAATTTAACTGATCCCCAAAGGTTTTTGATTAAATAGCGGAATAGAAAATATGATCCCAAAAAAGTGTATGTATATCACACGTACACAACCACACTAGGCCCCAATTACTATTGTTTGTACCCCTAAAAGGCTAGGAGTAGGGGGAGTATGGAACAGGCAGCACCCTCAAACCTTCAGAAGTATGAGATGAACCCCAACAACTTGGAAAGGTGGATCTCTCTCACACGTACCAACACAGACTATCCCCCAATTTAACTGATCCCCAGAGGTTTTTGATTAAATAGCGGAATAGAAAATATGATCCCAAAAAAGTGTATGTATATCACACGTACACAACCACACTAGGCCCCAATTACTATTGTTTGTACCCCTAAAAGGCTAGGAGTAGGGGGAGTATGGAACAGGCAGCACCCTCAAACCTTCAGAAGTATGAGATGAACCCCAACAACTTGGAAAGGTGGATCTCTCTCACACGTACCAACACAGACTATCCCCCAATTTAACTGATCCCCAGAGGTTTTTGATTAAATAGCGGAATAGAAAATATGATCCCAAAAAAGTGTATGTATATCACACGTACACAACCACACTAGGCCCCAATTACTATTGTTTGTACCCCTAAAAGGCTAGGAGTAGGGGGAGTATGGAACAGGCAGCACCCTCAAACCTTCAGAAGTATGAGATGAACCCCAACAACTTGGAAAGGTGGATCTCTCTCACACGTACCAACACAGACTATCCCCCAATTTAACTGATCCCCAGAGGTTTTTGATTAAATAGCGGAATAGAAAATATGATCCCAAAAAAGTGTATGTATATCACACGTACACAACCACACTAGGCCCCAATTACTATTGTTTGTACCCCTAAAAGGCTAGGAGTAGGGGGAGTATGGAACAGGCAGCACCCTCAAACCTTCAGAAGTATGAGATGAACCCCAACAACTTGGAAAGGTGGATCTCTCTCACACGTACCAACACAGACTATCCCCCAATTTAACTGATCCCCAGAGGTTTTTGATTAAATAGCGGAATAGAAAATATGATCCCAAAAAAGTGTATGTATATCACACGTACACAACCACACTAGGCCCCAATTACTATTGTTTGTACCCCTAAAAGGCTAGGAGTAGGGGGGAGTATGGAACAGGCAGCACCCTCAAACCTTCAGAAGTATGAGATGAACCCCAACAACTTGGAAAGGTGGATCTCTCTCACACGTACCAACACAGACTATCCCCCAATTTAACTGATCCCCAGAGGTTTTTGATTAAATAGCGGAATAGAAAATATGATCCCAAAAAAGTGTATGTATATCACACGTACACAACCACACTAGGCCCCAATTACTATTGTTTGTACCCCTAAAAGGCTAGGAGTAGGGGGGAGTATGGAACAGGCAGCACCCTCAAACCTTCAGAAGTATGAGATGAACCCCAACAACTTGGAAAGGTGGATCTCTCTCACACGTACCAACACAGACTATCCCCCAATTTAACTGATCCCCAGAGGTTTTTGATTAAATAGCGGAATAGAAAATATGATCCCAAAAAAGTGTATGTATATCACACGTACACAACCACACTAGGCCCCAATTACTATTGTTTGTACCCCTAAAAGGCTAGGAGTAGGGGGAGTATGGAACAGGCAGCACCCTCAAACCTTCAGAAGTATGAGATGAACCCCAACAACTTGGAAAGGTGGATCTCTCTCACACGTACCAACACAGACTATCCCCCAATTTAACTGATCCCCAGAGGTTTTTGATTAAATAGCGGAATAGAAAATATGATCCCAAAAAAGTGTATGTATATCACACGTACACAACCACACTAGGCCCCAATTACTATTGTTTGTACCCCTAAAAGGCTAGGAGTAGGGGGGAGTATGGAACAGGCAGCACCCTCAAACCTTCAGAAGTATGAGATGAACCCCAACAACTTGGAAAGGTGGATCTCTCTCACACGTACCAACACAGACTATCCCCCAATTTAACTGATCCCCAAAGGTTTTTGATTAAATAGCGGAATAGAAAATATGATCCCAAAAAAGTGTATGTATATCACACGTACACAACCACACTAGGCCCCAATTACTATTGTTTGTACCCCTAAAAGGCTAGATGAGGAGTAGGGGGAGTATGGAACAGGCAGCACCCTCAAACCTTCAGTATGAGATTGTGTTCACTGTACCCCACAAAGATTGAGTTCACTGCACCCCACAATGATTGTGTTCACTGCACCCCACAAAGATTGTGTTCACTGCACCTCACAAAGATTGTGTTCACTGTACCCCCCAAAGATTGTGTTCACTGCACCCCACAAAGATTCTGTTCACTGTACCCCACAAAGATTGTGTTCACTGCACCCCAAAAAGATTGTGTTCACTGCACCCCAAAAAGGATGTTGTTCACTCCACCCCAAAAAGATTGTGTTCACTGCACCCCACAAAGATTGTGTTCACTGCACCCCAAAAAGATTGTGTTCACTGCACCCCAAAAATGATTTTGTTCACTGCACCCCAAAAAGGATTTTGTTCACTGCACCCCAAAAAGGATGTTGTTCACTCCACCCCAAAAAGATTGTGTTCACTGCACCCCAAAAAGATTGTGTTCACTGCACCCCACAAAGGATTTTGTTCACTGCACCCCAAAAAGATTGTGTTCACTGCACCCCAAAAAGGATGTTGTTCACTGCACCCCAAAAAGGATTTTGTTCACTGCACCCCAAAAAGATTGTGTTCACTGCACCCCACAAAGGATTTTGTTCACTGCACCCCACAAAGATTGTGTTCACTGCACACCAAAAAGGATTGTGTTCACTGCACCCCAAAAAGATTTTGTTCACTGCACCCCAAAAAGATTGTGTTCACTGCAGCCCAAAAAGATTGTGTTCACTGCAGCCCAAAAAGATTGTGTTCACTGCAGCCCAAAAAGATTGTGTTCACTGCAGCCCAAAAAGATTGTGTTCACTGCAGCCCAAAAAGATTGTGTTCACTGCAGCTCACACACAGAAAAATGGATGTGGATCACTGACACCTGCCTATCTCCAATCCCACACCACACAGCAATATCGATTGTAGTTTGTAGAACACAGTTTCCCTAAAATTCAGCAGACTCTGTCCCTAACAGGATTGAGAAGAGATCGTAGATCAGGATTGAGTGCAGATTCACCCCACCCCCCACACAGCAATATCGATTGTAGTTTGTAGAACACAGTTTCCCTAAAATTCAGCAGACTCTGTCCCTAACAGGATTGAGAAGAGATCGTAGATCAGGATTGAGTGCAGATTCACCCCACCCCCCACACAGCAATATCGATTGTAGTTTGTAGAACACAGTTTCCCTAAAATTCAGCAGACTCTGTCCCTAACAGGATTGAGAAGAGATCGTAGATCAGGATTGAGTGCAGATTCACCCCACCCCCCACACAGCAATATCGATTGTAGTTTGTAGAAGACACTGACCCTATATAATTCAGCAGACTCTATCCCTAAAATGCCTACAACTCGCCCTGCCTAAACACTCCGACCTGTCCCTCAATTCTATCCGGACACAAATGGTTTTTTCCTGCCTATCTTTCCCTAATCAGCAGCCAGCACATTGATGTGTGCTCTGTCCCTGAATCTAAGCAGCATAATGACGCCGCTGCGGCTGCCTCGAACTTATAAAGACTTGGTCACATGCTTCAGACGGCCAATCACAGCTACTGAGACATTTGCAGGCATGGCTGGGATGGCTTAAGGCACACCAGTTAAACGATTGTTGATTGGCTGTTGAAAGCCCGCCATGAAAAGAGCGCCAAAGCATGCAAAACCCGGAAATAAAACGACCGAACACGGATTTTTACCCGAACATACAGTAAAGTGTCCGTGTCCGTGTTCGGGTACAAAAAATCCAATTATTCGGTACGAACACGAATAATACAGTCCGTGTTCGCTCAACACTAGTCTTAAGCCCATTTTCAGGAATATTTCATATTTACGTGTTTGATGCTCATTTTCAGGAACATTTGATATTTACAAGTTTGATGCCCATTTTCAGGAGTATTTGATATTTTCGCGTTTGATGCTCATTTTAAGGACTATTTCATATTTGTGCGTTTGATGCCCATTTTCAGGAATATTTGATATTCACACGTTTGATACCCATTGTCAGGAATATTTGATATTTACATGTTTGATGCCCATTTTCAGGATTATTTCATATTCACGCGTTTGATACCCATTTTCAGGATTATTTCATATTTATGCGTTTCATGCCTATTTTGAGGATTATTTCATATTTACACATTGGGTGCCCATTTTCAAGAATATTTGATATTTACGCGTTTGATGCCCATTTTCAGGAATATTTAATTTTTACGCGTTTGATTTCCATTTTCAGGAATATTTGATATTTATGCGTTTGATGCCTATTTTCAGGAATATTTGATATTTATGGGTTTGATGCCCGTTTTCATGGTTATTTCATATTTACGCATTTGCCCATTCTCAGGATTATTTCATATTTACGCGTTTTGATGCAAATTTTCAAGAATATTTCATGTTTATGCGTTTGATGTCCATTTTCAGGGCTCTTCCTCCCCCCACTCCGCATATCTCCCCCGCCGAGGGGGGCGGCGGCTCCTTCTCTTGGGCTCCTCCGCCCCTGCTCTGCCTATATCCCCCGCTGAGGGGGGGCGGCGGCGCCTGTGCTTTGGCTCTTCCTTCCCCCCACTCTGCATATCTTCCCCATCGAGGGGGGGTGGCGGCGCCTGCGCTTGGGCTCTTCCTCCTCCATGCAGCACCTTCTCTTGGGCTCCTCCGCCCCCACTCCGCATGTCTCCCTGGTGGAGGGGGGGCGGCGGTGCCTTCTCTTGGGCTCCTCCGCCCCCACTCCGCAATATTTAATCTTTACGCGTTTGATGCTCATTTTTAGGAATGTTTCATGTTTATGCCCATTTTCAGGAATAATTGACATTTACACATTTGATGCCCATTTTCAGGAATATTTCATGATTACGCATTTGATGACCATTTTTAGGAACATTTCATGTTTACGCGTTTGATGCCCATTTTCAAAACTATTTCATATTTACGCAGGTGATGCCAATTTTTCGGTAATATTTCATATTGACGCATTTGATGCCCAATTTCAGAAATATTTTATATTTATGCATTTGATGCCCATTTTGGGAAATATTTCATATTGACACGTTTGATGCCCATTTTCAGGAATATTTGATATTTACGCATTTGATGCCCATTTACAGGAATATTTATGCATTTAATACCCGTTTTCAGTATTATTTCATATTTATGCGTTTGATCATTTTCAGTAATACTTAATCTTTACGCGTTTGATGCTCATTTTTAGGAAGATTTCATGTTTATGAGTTTGATGCACATTTTCAGGAATTTTTTATATCTACGCTTTTGACCATTTTCAGCAATATTTCATATTTACGTGTTTGATGCCCATTTTCAGGAATATTTTTGTATGCTTTCATTCCTCATCTGTATACCTCCCTACACCCTCTGTATGATCTCCTTCCTTATCTGTTTACCTCCTTACACCCTCTGTATGTTCTCATTGCTCATCTGTATACCTCCCTACACCCTCTGTATGCTTTCAATCCTCACCTGTATACCTCCCTACACCCTCTGTATGCTTTCATTCTTCATCTGTATACCTCCCTACACCCTCTGTGTGCTCTCATTCCTCATTTGTATACCTCCCTGCACCCTCTGTATGCTCTCATTCCTCATTTGTATACCTCCCTGCACCCTCTGTATGCTCTCATTCCTCATCTGTATACCTCCCTGCACCCTCTGTATGCTCTCATTCCTCATCTGTATACCTCCCTGCACCCTCTGTATGCTCTCATTCCTCATCTGTATACCTCCCCACACCCTCTGTATGCTTTCATTCCTCATCTGTATACCTCCCTACACCCTCTGTATGCTTTCATTCCTCATCTGTATACCTCCCTACACCCTCTGTATGCTTTCATTTCTCATCTGTATACCTCCCTACACCCTCTGTATGATCTCATTCCTCATTTGTATACCTCTCTACACCCTCTGTATGCTCTCATTCCTCATCTGTATACCTCCCTACACCCTCTGTATGATCTCATTCCTCATCTGTATACCTCCCTACTCCCTCTGTATGCTCTCATTACTGCCATCTTGTTGTAACCTGCAGTACTCTGTGCAATGGGTTAAAAAGAACCTGTTTAGACAGTCCTACAACTCACTTGTAAAGTGAAGGCTAGTTTTAGTTTTCTATGGGATTAGTAGAGAGGCCTGTTTACTATGACATTTATAGTAAATGCCTATCAAAATGCTTCCCTGCTGTCCTTGCTGAGTTCTTCCCTGCTGTCCCGTCTGTGTGCTTCGGCTCGACTGTCAAAGGGGAAAGAAGGTATACCTCTTTACGGAGGACAGACAGAAGGACCTGTTCGCCCAAAGCACGCTTAACGGGGGGGACAAGCGCAGGCGTTAGGGCATGCTCGGGTACCCAAGCTTCTTCCTGGCCAGCTTGGGGAGAGTGGAGGCCAATCATATATTTTTTTAGGTGTTTGCTTGACCTTCTATATGGAGGTTGAAGGTTTGTTTTTTTTAGACGTGTGTTGGACTGGCTATAGGGGACGTTGGAGGCCAGTAATATTTTTTAAGTGTGTGTTCAACACTCTATATGAAGGTTGAAGGTTTGTTTTTCCTCACATGTGTGTGGAAGTGGCTATAGGGGAGAATGGAGGCCAGTTTTTTTTAGGTGTGTGTTGGACCCTCTATATGGAATTTGAAGGTTTGTACTTAGGCGTTTGTTGGACTGGCTGTAGGGGAGGATGGAGGCCAATATTTTTTTAATTTAGGTGTGTGTTGGACCCTCTATATAGAGGTTGAAGGTTTGCACTTTTATTAGGCGTGTGCTGGACTGGCTATAGGGGAGGTTAGAGGCCATTTTTTTAAGGTGTGTGTTTGACCCTCTATATTGAGGCTGAAGGTTTGTACTTTTATTAGGTGTGTGTCAGACTGGCTATAGTGGAGGTGTGGAAGGTTTGTACTTTTATTAGACGTGTGTTGGACTGGCTATAGGAGAGTTTGGACACCAGTATTTTTATTTTAGGTGTGTTTTGAACCCTCTATATAGAGGTTGAAGGTTTGCACTTTTATTAGGCGTGTGTTGGACTGGCTATAGGGGAGGTTAGAGGCCATTTTTTTAAGGTGTGTGTTGGACCCTCTATATCGAGGCTGAAGGTTTGTACTTTTATTAGGTGTGTGTGTCGGACTGGCTATAGTGGAGGTTGGACGCCAGTGTTTTTTTTATTTTAGATGTGTGTTGGACCCACTATTTGGCGGTTGAAGGCTTGTACTTTTATTAGGCGTGTGTTGGACTGGCTATAGGGGAGGTCGGGGGCCAATATATTTCTATTTTCGGTGCGTGTTGGACCCTCTATATGTAGGTTGAAGGTTTGTACTTGGGCATGTGTTGGACTGGCTATAGGGGAGGTTGGAGGCCAGTACTTTGTTATTTTAGGTGTGTGTTGGATCCTCTATATAGAGATTTAAGGTTTGTACTTTTATTAGACGTGTGTTGGACTGGCTATCAGGGAGGTTGGAGGCCCGTAATTTTTTTTCAGGTGTGTTTTGGACCTTCTATATGGAGGTTGAAGGTTTGTACTTAGGCGTGTGTTGGACTGGCTATCGTGGAGGTTGGAGGCCAGTATTTTTTTATTTTAGGTATGTTGGACCCTCTATATGGAGGTTGATGGTTTGTACTTTTATTAGGCGTGTGTTGGACTGGCTATAGGGGAGGTTGGAGGCCAGAAAGTTTTTTAAGTGTTTGACCTTTTATATGGAGGTTGAAGGTTTTTACTTTTAGTAGGTGTGTGTTCGATTGGCTATAGGGGAGCTGGAGGCCAGTAATATTTTTTTCTAGGAGTGTGTTGGACCATCCATAGAGTGTTTAGAGGCTGGCCCTTTCATTAGGCATGTGTTGGGCTGTTCACTGCATATCCCTCCATGCACTGCATATCCTTCTATCCCTCTTGTCAGGAATATTTCAAATTTATGCGTTTGATGCCCATTTTCAGGATTATTTCACATTTAAGTGTTTGATGCCCATTTTCAAAATTATTTTGTATTTACACATTTGATGCTAATTTTCGGGGATATTTCATGTTTACGCATTTGATGCTCATTTTCAGGAATATATCATGGTGCCCATTTTCAGAATTATTTCATGTTTATGCGTTTGATGCCCATTTTCAGGAATATTTCATGTTTATGCGTTTGATGCCCATTTTCAGGAATATTTCATGTTTACGCATTTGATGCTCATTTCCAGGAATATTTCATGTTTACCCGTTTGATGCCCAATTTCAGGAAAATTTAATGTTTACGCGTTTGATGCCCATTTTTAGGAATATTTTATATTTACGCGTTTGATGCCCATTTTCAGGAGTATTTAATATTTTAATGTCTTAAGCCCATTTTCAGGAATATTTCATATTTACGTGTTTGATGCTCATTTTCAGGAACATTTGATATTTACAAGTTTGATGCCCATTTTCAGGAGTATTTGATATTTTCGCGTTTGATGCTCATTTTAAGGACTATTTCATATTTGTGCGTTTGATGCCCATTTTCAGGAATATTTGATATTCACACGTTTGATACCCATTGTCAGGAATATTTGATATTTACATGTTTGATGCCCATTTTCAGGATTATTTCATATTCACGCGTTTGATACCCATTTTCAGGATTATTTCATATTTATGCATTTCATGCCTATTTTGAGGATTATTTCATATTTACACATTGGGTGCCCATTTTCAAGAATATTTGATATTTACGCGTTTGATGCCCATTTTCAGGAATATTTAATTTTTACGCGTTTGATTTCCATTTTCAGGAATATTTGATATTTATGCGTTTGATGCCTATTTTCAGGAATATTTGATATTTATGGGTTTGATGCCCGTTTTCATGGTTATTTCATATTTAAGCGTTTGCCCATTCTCAGGATTATTTCATATTTACGCGTTTTGATGCAAATTTTCAAGAATATTTCATGTTTATGCGTTTGATGTCCATTTTCAGGGCTCTTCCTCCCCCCACTCCGCATATCTCCCCCGCCGAGGGGGGCGGCGGCTCCTTCTCTTGGGCTCCTCCGCCCCTGCTCTGCCTATATCCCCCGCTGAGGGGGGGCGGCGGCGCCTGTGCTTTGGCTTTTCCTCCCCCCACTCCACATATCTCCCCCGCGGAGGGGGGGTTGCGGCACCTGCGCTTGGGCTCTTCCTCCCCCACTCGGCATATCTCCCCCACCGGGGGGCGGCGGCTCCTTCTCTTGGGCTCCTCCGGCCCTGTTCTGCCTATATCCCCCGACGAGGGGGGGGGGGGCGGCGGCACCTGTGCTTGGGCTCTTCCTTCCCCCCACTCTGCATATCTTCCCCATCGAGGGGGGTGGCGGCGCCTGCGCTTGGGCTCTTCCTCCTCCATGCAGCACCTTCTCTTGGGCTCCTCCGCCCCCACTCCGCATGTCTCCCTGGTGGAGGGGGGGCGGCAGCGCCTTCTCTTTGGCTCCTCCGCCCCTGCTCCGCATATCTCCCCCGCCGAGGGGGGGGCGGCGGTGCCTTCTCTTGGGCTCCTCCGCCCCCACTCCGCAATATTTAATCTTTACGCGTTTGATGCTCATTTTTAGGAATGTTTCATGTTTATGCCCATTTTCAGGAATAATTGACATTTACACGTTTGATGCCCATTTTCAGGAATATTTCATGATTACGCATTTGATGACCATTTTTAGGAACATTTCATGTTTACGCGTTTGATGCCCATTTTCAAAACTATTTCATATTTACGCGGGTGATGCCAATTTTTCGGTAATATTTCATATTGACGCATTTGATGCCCATTTTCAGGAATATTTCATATTTACGCGTTTGATGCCCAATTTCAGAAATATTTTATATTTATGCGTTTGATGCCCATTTTGGGAAATATTTCATATTGACACGTTTGATGCCCATTTTCAGGAATATTTGATATTTACGCATTTGATGCCCATTTACAGGAATATTTATGCATTTAATACCCGTTTTCAGTATTATTTCATATTTATGCGTTTGATCATTTTCAGTAATACTTAATCTTTACGCGTTTGATGCTCATTTTTAGGAATATTTCATGTTTATGGGTTTGATGCACATTTTCAGGAATTTTTTATATCTACGCTTTTGACCATTTTCAGCAATATTTCATATTTACGTGTTTGATGCCCATTTTCAGGAATATTTTTGTATGCTTTCATTCCTCATCTGTATACCTCCTTACACCCTCTGTATGATCTCCTTCCTTATCTGTTTACCTCCTTACACCCTCTGTATGTTCTCATTGCTCATCTGTATACCTCCCTACACCCTCTGTATGCTTTCAATCCTCATCTGTATACCTCCCTACACCCTCTGTATGCTTTCATTCTTCATCTGTATACCTCCCTACACCCTCTGTATGCTCTCATTTCTCATCTGTATACCTCCCTACACCCTCTGTATGCTCTCATTCCTCATTTGTATACCTCCCTGCACCCTCTGTATGCTCTCATTCCTCATCTGTATACCTCCCTGCACCCTCTGTATGCTCTCATTCCTCATCTGTATACCTCCCTGCACCCTCTGTATGCTCTCATTCCTCATCTGTATACCTCCCCACACCCTCTGTATGCTTTCATTCCTCATCTGTATACCTCCCTACACCCTCTGTATGCTTTCATTCCTCATCTGTATACCTCCCTACACCCTCTGTATGCTTTCATTTCTCATCTGCATACCTCCCTACACCCTCTGTATGATCTCATTCCACATTTGTATACCTCCCTACACCCTCTGTATGCTCTAATTCCTCATCTGTATACCTCCCTACACCCTCTGTATGATCTCATTCCTCATTTGTATACCTCCCTGCACCCTCTGTATGCTCTCATTCCTCATTTGTATACCTCCCTGCACCCTCTGTATGCTCTCATTCCTCATCTGTATACCTCCCTGCACCCTCTGTATGCTCTCATTCCTCATCTGTATACCTCCCTGCACCCTCTGTATGCTCTCATTCCTCATCTGTATACCTCCCCACACCCTCTGTATGCTTTCATTCCTCATCTGTATACCTCCCTACACCCTCTGTATGATTTCATTCCTCATCTGTATACCTCCCTACACCCTCTGTATGCTTTCATTTCTCATCTGCATACCTCCCTACACCCTCTGTATGATCTCATTCCACATTTGTATACCTCCCTACACCCTCTGTATGCTCTAATTCCTCATCTGTATACCTCCCTACACCCTCTGTATGATCTCATTCCTCATCTGTATACCTCCCTACTCCCTCTGTATGCTCTCATTACTGCCATCTTGTTGTAACCTGCAGTACTCTGTGCAATGGGTTAAAAAGAACCTGTTTAGACAGTCCTACAACTCACTTGTAAAGTGAAGGCTAGTTTTAGTTTTCTATGGGATTAGTAGAGAGGCCTGTTTACTATGACATTTATAGTAAATGCCTATCAAAATGCTTCCCTGCTGTCCTTGCTGAGTTCTTCCCTGCTGTCCCGTCTGTGTGCTTCGGCTCGACTGTCAAAGGGGAAAGAAGGTATACCTCTTTACGGAGGACAGACAGAAGGACCTGTTCGCCCAAAGCACGCTTAACGGGGGGGACAAGCGCAGGCGTTAGGGCATGCTCGGGTACCCAAGCTTCTTCCTGGCCAGCTTGGGGAGAGTGGAGGCCAATCATATATTTTTTTAGGTGTTTGCTTGACCTTCTATATGGAGGTTGAAGGTTTGTTTTTTTTAGACGTGTGTTGGACTGGCTATAGGGGACGTTGGAGGCCAGTAATATTTTTTAAGTGTGTGTTCAACACTCTATATGAAGGTTGAAGGTTTGTTTTTCCTCACATGTGTGTGGAAGTGGCTATAGGGGAGAATGGAGGCCAGTTTTTTTTAGGTGTGTGTTGGACCCTCTATATGGAATTTGAAGGTTTGTACTTAGGCGTTTGTTGGACTGGCTGTAGGGGAGGATGGAGGCCAATATTTTTTTAATTTAGGTGTGTGTTGGACCCTCTATATAGAGGTTGAAGGTTTGCACTTTTATTAGGCGTGTGCTGGACTGGCTATAGGGGAGGTTAGAGGCCATTTTTTTAAGGTGTGTGTTTGACCCTCTATATTGAGGCTGAAGGTTTGTACTTTTATTAGGTGTGTGTGTCGGACTGGCTATAGTGGAGGTTGGACGCCAGTGTTTTTTTTATTTTAGATGTGTGTTGGACCCACTATTTGGCGGTTGAAGGCTTGTACTTTTATTAGGCGTGTGTTGGACTGGCTATAGGGGAGGTCGGGGGCCAATATATTTCTATTTTCGGTGCGTGTTGGACCCTCTATATGTAGGTTCAAGGTTTGTACTTGGGCATGTGTTGGACTGGCTATAGGGGAGGTTGGAGGCCAGTACTTTGTTATTTTAGGTGTGTGTTGGATCCTCTATATAGAGATTTAAGGTTTGTACTTTTATTAGACGTGTGTTGGACTGGCTATCAGGGAGGTTGGAGGCCCGTAATTTTTTTTCAGGTGTGTTTTGGACCTTCTATATGGAGGTTGAAGGTTTGTACTTAGGCGTGTGTTGGACTGGCTATCGTGGAGGTTGGAGGCCAGTATTTTTTTATTTTAGGTATGTTGGACCCTCTATATGGAGGTTGATGGTTTGTACTTTTATTAGGCGTGTGTTGGACTGGCTATAGGGGAGGTTGGAGGCCAGAAAGTTTTTTAAGTGTTTGACCTTTTATATGGAGGTTGAAGGTTTTTACTTTTAGTAGGTGTGTGTTCGATTGGCTATAGGGGAGCTGGAGGCCAGTAATATTTTTTTCTAGGAGTGTGTTGGACCATCCATAGAGTGTTTAGAGGCTGGCCCTTTCATTAGGCATGTGTTGGGCTGTTCACTGCATATCCCTCCATGCACTGCATATCCTTCTATCCCTCTTGTCAGGAATATTTCAAATTTATGCGTTTGATGCCCATTTTCAGGATTATTTCACATTTATGTGTTTGATGCCCATTTTCAGGATTATTTCACATTTACGTGTTTGATGCCCATTTTCAAAATTATTTTGTATTTACACATTTGATGCTAATTTTCGGGGATATTTCATGTTTACGCATTTGATGCTCATTTTCAGGAATATATCATGGTGCCCATTTTCAGAATTATTTCATGTTTATGCGTTTGATGCCCATTTTCAGGAATATTTCATGTTTATGCGTTTGATGCCCATTTTCAGGAATATTTCATGTTTACGCATTTGATGCTCATTTCCAGGAATATTTCATGTTTACGCGTTTGATGCCCATTTTTAGGAATATTTTATATTTACGCGTTTGATGCCCATTTTCAGGAGTATTTAATATTTTAATGTCTTAAGCCCATTTTCAGGAATATTTCATATTTACGTGTTTGATGCTCATTTTCAGGAACATTTGATATTTACAAGTTTGATGCCCATTTTCAGGAGTATTTGATATTTTCGCGTTTGATGCTCATTTTAAGGACTATTTCATATTTGTGCGTTTGATGCCCATTTTCAGGAATATTTGATATTCACACGTTTGATACCCATTGTCAGGAATATTTGATATTTACATGTTTGATGCCCATTTTCAGGATTATTTCATATTCACGCGTTTGATACCCATTTTCAGGATTATTTCATATTTATGCGTTTCATGCCTATTTTGAGGATTATTTCATATTTACACATTGGGTGCCCATTTTCAAGAATATTTGATATTTACGCGTTTGATGCCCATTTTCAGGAATATTTAATTTTTACGCGTTTGATTTCCATTTTCAGGAATATTTGATATTTATGCGTTTGATGCCTATTTTCAGGAATATTTGATATTTATGGGTTTGATGCCCGTTTTCATGGTTATTTCATATTTACGCGTTTGCCCATTCTCAGGATTATTTCATATTTACGCGTTTTGATGCAAATTTTCAAGAATATTTCATGTTTATGCGTTTGATGTCCATTTTCAGGGCTCTTCCTCCCCCCACTCCGCATATCTCCCCCGCCGAGGGGGGCGGCGGCTCCTTCTCTTGGGCTCCTCCGCCCCTGCTCTGCCTATATCCCCCGCTGAGGGGGGGCGGTGGCGCCTGTGCTTTGGATTTTCCTCCCCCCACTCCACATATCTCCCCCGCGGAGGGGGGGGGTGGCGGCACCTGCGCTTGGGCTCTTCCTCCCCCACTCGGCATATCTCCCCCACCGGGGGGCGGTGGCTCCTTCTCTTGGGCTCCTCCGGCCCTGTTCTGCCTATATCCCCCGACGAGGGGGGGGGGCGGCGCCTGTGCTTGGTCTCTTCCTTCCCCCCACTCTGCATATCTTCCCCATCGAGGGGGGGTGGCGGCGCCTGCGCTTGGGCTCTTCCTCCTCCATGCAGCACCTTCTCTTGGGCTCCTCCGCCCCCACTCCGCATGTCTCCCTGGTGGAGGGGGGGCGGCAGCGCCTTCTCTTGGGCTCCTCCGCCCCTGCTCCGCATATCTCCCCCGCCAAGGGGGGGGCGGCGGTGCCTTCTCTTGGGCTCCTCCGCCCCCACTCCGCAATATTTAATCTTTACGCGTTTGATGCTCATTTTTAGGAATGTTTCATGTTTATGCCCATTTTCAGGAATAATTGACATTTACACGTTTGATGCCCATTTTCAGGAATATTTCATGATTACGCATTTGATGACCATTTTTAGGAACATTTCATGTTTACGCGTTTGATGCCCATTTTCAAAACTATTTCATATTTACGCGGGTGATGCCAATTTTTCGGTAATATTTCATATTGACGCATTTGATGCCCATTTTCAGGAATATTTCATATTTACGCGTTTGATGCCCAATTTCAGAAATATTTTATATTTATGCGTTTGATGCCCATTTTGGGAAATATTTCATATTGACACGTTTGATGCCCATTTTCAGGAATATTTGATATTTACGCATTTGATGCCCATTTACAGGAATATTTATGCATTTAATACCCTTTTTCAGTATTATTTCATATTTATGCGTTTGATCATTTTCAGTAATACTTAATCTTTACGCGTTTGATGCTCATTTTTAGGAATATTTCATGTTTATGAGTTTGATGCACATTTTCAGGAATTTTTTATATCTACGCTTTTGACCATTTTCAGCAATATTTCATATTTACGTGTTTGATGCCCATTTTCAGGAATATTTTTGTATGCTTTCATTCCTCATCTGTATGCCTCCCTACACCCTCTGTATGATCTCCTTCCTTATCTGTTTACCTCCTTACACCCTCTGTATGTTCTCATTTCTCATCTGTATACCTCCCTACACCCTCTGTATGCTTTCAATCCTCATCTGTATACCTCCCTACACCCTCTGTATGCTCTCATTTCTCATCTGTATACCTCCCTACACCCTCTGTATGCTCTCATTCCTCATTTGTATACCTCCCTGCACCCTCTGTATGCTCTCATTCCTCATCTGTATACCTCCCTGCACCCTCTGTATGCTCTCATTCCTCATCTGTATACCTCCCCACACCCTCTGTATGCTTTCATTCCTCATCTGTATACCTCCCTACACCCTCTGTATGCTTTCATTCCTCATCTGTATACCTCCCTACACCCTCTGTATGCTTTCATTTCTCATCTGTATACCTCCCTACACCCTCTGTATGATCTCATTCCTCATTTGTATACCTCCCTACACCCTCTGTATGCTCTAATTCCTCATCTGTATACCTCCCTACACCCTCTGTATGATCTCATTCCTCATCTGTATACCTCCCTACTCCCTCTGTATGCTCTCATTACTGCCATCTTGTTGTAACCTGCAGTACTCTGTGCAATGGGTTAAAAAGAACCTGTTTAGACAGTCCTACAACTCACTTGTAAAGTGAAGGCTAGTTTTAGTTTTCTATGGGATTAGTAGAGAGTAGTGTTGAGCGAACACGGACTGTATTATTCGTGTTCGTACCGAATAATTGGATTTTTTTTACCCGAACACGGACACGGACACTTTACTGTATGTTCGGGTAAAAATCCGTGTTCGGTCGTTTTATTTCCGGGTTTTGCATGCTTTGGCGCTCTTTTCATGGCGGGCTTTCAACAGCCAATCAACAATCGTTTAACTGGTGTGCCTTAAGCCATCCCAGCCATGCCTGCAAATGTCTTAGTAGCTGTGATTGGCCGTCTGAAGCATGTGACCAAGTCTTTATAAGTTCGAGGCAGCCGCCGCAGCAGCGTCATTCTGCTGCTTAGCTAAGGGACAGAGCACACATCAATGTGCTGGCTGCTGATTAGGGAAAGATAGGCAGGAAAAAACCATTTGTGTCCGGATAGAATTGAGGGACAGGTCGGAGTGTTTAGGCAGGGCGAGTTGTAGGCATTTTAGGGATAGAGTCTGCTGAATTATAGGGTCAGTGTCTTCTACAAACTACAATCGATATTGCTGTGTGGGGGGTGGGGTGAATCTGCACTCAATCCTGATCTACGATCTCTTCTCAATCCTGTTAGGGACAGAGTCTGCTGAATTTTAGGGAAACTGTGTTCTACAAACTACAATCGATATTGCTGTGGGGTGTGGGATTGGAGATAGGCAGGTGTCAGTGATCCACATCCATTTTTCTGTGTGTGAGCTGCAGTGAACACAATCTTTTTGGGCTGCAGTGAACACAATCTTTTTGGGGTGCAGTGAACACAATCTTTTTGGGCTGCAGTGAACACAATCTTTTTGGGCTGCAGTGAACACAATCTTTTTGGGGTGCAGTGAACAAAATCTTTTTGGGGTGCAGTGAACACAATCCTTTTTGGAGTGCAGTGAACACAATCTTTGTGGGGTGCAGTGAACAAAATCCTTTGTGGGGTGCAGTGAACACAATCTTTTTGGGGTGCAGTGAACAAAATCCTTTTTGGGGTGCAGTGAACAACATCCTTTTTGGGGTGCAGTGAACACAATCTTTTTGGGGTGCAGTGAACAAAATCCTTTGTGGGGTGCAGTGAACACAATCTTTTTGGGGTGCAGTGAACACAATCTTTTTGGGGTGGAGTGAACAACATCCTTTTTGGGGTGCAGTGAACAAAATCCTTTTTGGGGTGCAGTGAACAAAATCATTTTTGGGGTGCAGTGAACACAATCTTTTTGGGGTGCAGTGAACACAATCTTTGTGGGGTGCAGTGAACACAATCTTTTTGGGGTGGAGTGAACAACATCCTTTTTGGGGTGCAGTGAACAACATCCTTTTTGGGGTGCAGTGAACACAATCTTTTTGGGGTGCAGTGAACACAATCTTTGTGGGGTACAGTGAACAGAATCTTTGTGGGGTGCAGTGAACACAATCTTTGGGGGGTACAGTGAACACAATCTTTTTGGGGTGCAGTGAACACAATCTTTGTGGGGTGCAGTGAACACAATCTTTTTGGGGTGGAGTGAACAAAATCATTTTTGGGGTGCAGTGAACAACATCCTTTTTGGGGTGCAGTGATCAAAATCCTTTTTGGGGTGCAGTGAACACAATCTTTTTGGGGTGCAGTGAACAAAATCCTTTGTGGGGTGCAGTGAACAGAATCTTTGTGGGGTGCAGTGAACACAATCTTTGGGGGGGTACAGTGAACACAATCTTTTTGGGGTGCAGTGAACACAATCTTTGTGGGGTACAGTGAACAGAATCTTTGTGGGGTGCAGTGAACACAATCTTTGGGGGGTACAGTGAACACAATCTTTATGGGGTGCAGTGAACACAATCTTTGGGGGGTACAGTGAAAACAATATTTTTGGGGTGCAGTGAACACAATCTTTGTGGGGTGCAGTGAACACAATCTTTGGGGGGGGTACAGTGAACACAATCTTTTTGGGGTGCAGTGAACAACATCCTTTTAGGGTGCAGTGAACACAATCTTTGTGGGGTGCAGTGAACAACATCCTTTTAGGGTGCAGTGAACACAATCTTTGTGGGGTACAGTGAACAGAATCTTTGTGGGGTGCAGTGAACACAATCTTTGGGGGGTACAGTGAACACAATCTTTGTGAGGTGCAGTGAACACAATCTTTGTGGGGTGCAGTGAACACAATCATTGTGGGGTGCAGTGAACTCAATCTTTGTGGGGTACAGTGAACACAATCTCATACTTCTGAAGATTTGAGGGTGCTGCCTGTTCCATACTCCCCCTACTCCTCATCTAGCCTTTTAGGGGTACAAACAATAGTAATTGGGGCCTAGTGTGGTTGTGTACGTGTGATATACATACACTTTTTTTGGATCATATTTTCTATTCCGCTATTTAATCAAAAACCTTTGGGGATCAGTTAAATTGGGGGATAGTCTGTGTTGGTACGTGTGAGAGAGATCCACCTTTCCAAGTTGTTGGGGTTCATCTCATACTTCTGAAGGTTTGAGGGTGCTGCCTGTTCCATACTCCCCCTACTCCTAGCCTTTTAGGGGTACAAACAATAGTAATTGGGGCCTAGTGTGGTTGTGTACGTGTGATATACATACACTTTTTTTGGATCATATTTTCTATTCCGCTATTTAATCAAAAACCTTTGGGGATCAGTTAAATTGGGGGATAGTCTGTGTTGGTACGTGTGAGAGAGATCCACCTTTCCAAGTTGTTGGGGTTCATCTCATACTTCTGAAGGTTTGAGGGTGCTGCCTGTTCCATACTCCCCCTACTCCTCATCTAGCCTTTTAGGGGTACAAACAATAGTAATTGGGGCCTAGTGTGGTTGTGTACGTGTGATATACATACACTTTTTTTGGATCATATTTTCTATTCCGCTATTTAATCAAAAACCTTTGGGGATCAGTTAAATTGGGGGATAGTCTGTGTTGGTACGTGTGAGAGAGATCCACCTTTCCAAGTTGTTGGGGTTCATCTCATACTTCTGAAGGTTTGAGGGTGCTGCCTGTTCCATACCCCCCCTACTCCTCATCTAGCCTTTTAGGGGTACAAACAATAGTAATTGGGGCCTAGTGTGGTTGTGTACATGTGATATACATACACTTTTTTTGGATCATATTTTCTATTCCGCTATTTAATCAAAAACCTTTGGGGATCAGTTAAATTGGGGGATAGTCTGTGTTGGTACGTGTGAGAGAGATCCACCTTTCCAAGTTGTTGGGGTTCATCTCATACTTCTGAAGGTTTGAGGGTGCTGCCTGTTCCATACTCCCCCTACTCCTCATCTAGCCTTTTAGGGGTACAAACAATAGTAATTGGGGCCCAGTGTGGTTGTGTACGTGTGATATACATACACTTTTTTTGGTACATATTTTCTATTCCGCTATTTAATCAAAAACCTTTGGGGATCAGTTAAATTGGGGGATAGTCTGTGTTGGTACGTGTGAGAGAGATCCACCTTTCCAAGTTGTTGGGGTTCATCTCATACTTCTGAAGGTTTGAGGGTGCTGCCTGTTCCATACTCCCCCTACTCCTCATCTAGCCTTTTAGGGGTACAAACAATAGTAATTGGGGCCTAGTGTGGTTGTGTACGTGTGATATACATACACTTTTTTTGGATCATATTTTCTATTCCGCTATTTAATCAAAAACCTTTGGGGATCAGTTAAATTGGGGGATAGTCTGTGTTGGTACGTGTGAGAGAGATCCACCTTTCCAAGTTGTTGGGGTTCATCTCATACTTCTGAAGGTTTGAGGGTGCTGCCTGTTCCATACCCCCCCTACTCCTCATCTAGCCTTTTAGGGGTACAAACAATAGTAATTGGGGCCTAGTGTGGTTGTGTACGTGTGATATACATACACTTTTTTTGGATCATATTTTCTATTCCGCTATTTAATCAAAAACCTTTGGGGATCAGTTAAATTGGGGGATAGTCTGTGTTGGTACGTGTGAGAGAGATCCACCTTTCCAAGTTGTTGGGGTTCATCTCATACTTCTGAAGGTTTGAGGGTGCTGCCTGTTCCATACTCCCCCTACTCCTCATCTAGCCTTTTAGGGGTACAAACAATAGTAATTGGGGCCTAGTGTGGTTGTGTACGTGTGATATACATACACTTTTTTTGGATCATATTTTCTATTCCGCTATTTAATCAAAAACCTTTGGGGATCAGTTAAATTGGGGGATAGTCTGTGTTGGTACGTGTGAGAGAGATCCACCTTTCCAAGTTGTTGGGGTTCATCTCATACTTCTGAAGGTTTGAGGGTGCTGCCTGTTCCATACCCCCCCTACTCCTCATCTAGCCTTTTAGGGGTACAAACAATAGTAATTGGGGCCTAGTGTGGTTGTGTACGTGTGATATACATACACTTTTTTTGGATCATATTTTCTATTCCGCTATTTAATCAAAAACCTTTGGGGATCAGTTAAATTGGGGGATAGTCTGTGTTGGTACGTGTGAGAGAGATCCACCTTTCCAAGTTGTTGGGGTTCATCTCATACTTCTGAAGGTTTGAGGGTGCTGCCTGTTCCATACCCCCCCTACTCCTCATCTAGCCTTTTAGGGGTACAAACAATAGTAATTGGGGCCTAGTGTGGTTGTGTACGTGTGATATACATACACTTTTTTTGGATCATATTTTCTATTCCGCTATTTAATCAAAAACCTTTGGGGATCAGTTAAATTGGGGGATAGTCTGTGTTGGTACGTGTGAGAGAGATCCACCTTTCCAAGTTGTTGGGGTTCATCTCATACTTCTGAAGGTTTGAGGGTGCTGCCTGTTCCATACCCCCCCTACTCCTCATCTAGCCTTTTAGGGGTACAAACAATAGTAATTGGGGCCTAGTATGGTTGTGTACGTGTGATATACATACACTTTTTTTGGATCATATTTTCTATTCCGCTATTTAATCAAAAACCTTTGGGGATCAGTTAAATTGGGGGATAGTCTGTGTTGGTACGTGTGAGAGAGATCCACCTTTCCAAGTTGTTGGGGTTCATCTCATACTTCTGAAGGTTTGAGGGTGCTGCCTGTTCCATACTCCCCCTACTCCTAGCCTTTTAGGGGTACAAACAATAGTAATTGGGGCCTAGTGTGGTTGTGTACGTGTGATATACATACACTTTTTTTGGATCATATTTTCTATTCCGCTATTTAATCAAAAACCTTTGGGGATCAGTTAAATTGGGGGATAGTCTGTGTTGGTACGTGTGAGAGAGATCCACCTTTCCAAGTTGTTGGGGTTCATCTCATACTTCTGAAGGTTTGAGGGTGCTGCCTGTTCCATACTCCCCCTACTCCTAGCCTTTTAGGGGTACAAACAATAGTAATTGGGGCCTAGTGTGGTTGTGTACGTGTGATATACATACACTTTTTTTGGATCATATTTTCTATTCCGCTATTTAATCAAAAACCTTTGGGGATCAGTTAAATTGGGGGATAGTCTGTGTTGGTACGTGTGAGAGAGATCCACCTTTCCAAGTTGTTGGGGTTCATCTCATACTTCTGAAGGTTTGAGGGTGCTGCCTGTTCCATACTCCCCCTACTCCTCATCTAGCCTTTTAGGGGTACAAACAATAGTAATTGGGGCCCAGTGTGGTTGTGTACGTGTGATATACATACACTTTTTTTGGATCATATTTTCTATTCCGCTATTTAATCAAAAACCTTTGGGGATCAGTTAAATTGGGGGATAGTCTGTGTTGGTACGTGTGAGAGAGATCCACCTTTCCAAGTTGTTGGGGTTCATCTCATACTTCTGAAGGTTTGAGGGTGCTGCCTGTTCCATACTCCCCCTACTCCTCATCTAGCCTTTTAGGGGTACAAACAATAGTAATTGGGGCCTAGTGTGGTTGTGTACGTGTGATATACATACACTTTTTTTGGATCATATTTTCTATTCCGCTATTTAATCAAAAACCTTTGGGGATCAGTTAAATTGGGGGATAGTCTGTGTTGGTACGTGTGAGAGAGATCCACCTTTCCAAGTTGTTGGGGTTCATCTCATACTTCTGAAGGTTTGAGGGTGCTGCCTGTTCCATACCCCCCCTACTCCTCATCTAGCCTTTTAGGGGTACAAACAATAGTAATTGGGGCCTAGTGTGGTTGTGTACGTGTGATATACATACACTTTTTTTGGATCATATTTTCTATTCCGCTATTTAATCAAAAACCTTTGGGGATCAGTTAAATTGGGGGATAGTCTGTGTTGGTACGTGTGAGAGAGATCCACCTTTCCAAGTTGTTGGGGTTCATCTCATACTTCTGAAGGTTTGAGGGTGCTGCCTGTTCCATACCCCCCCTACTCCTCATCTAGCCTTTTAGGGGTACAAACAATAGTAATTGGGGCCTAGTGTGGTTGTGTACGTGTGATATACATACACTTTTTTTGGATCATATTTTCTATTCCGCTATTTAATCAAAAACCTTTGGGGATCAGTTAAATTGGGGGATAGTCTGTGTTGGTACGTGTGAGAGAGATCCACCTTTCCAAGTTGTTGGGGTTCATCTCATACTTCTGAAGGTTTGAGGGTGCTGCCTGTTCCATACCCCCCCTACTCCTCATCTAGCCTTTTAGGGGTACAAACAATAGTAATTGGGGCCTAGTGTGGTTGTGTACGTGTGATATACATACACTTTTTTTGGATCATATTTTCTATTCCGCTATTTAATCAAAAACCTTTGGGGATCAGTTAAATTGGGGGATAGTCTGTGTTGGTACGTGTGAGAGAGATCCACCTTTCCAAGTTGTTGGGGTTCATCTCATACTTCTGAAGGTTTGAGGGTGCTGCCTGTTCCATACCCCCCCTACTCCTCATCTAGCCTTTTAGGGGTACAAACAATAGTAATTGGGGCCTAGTGTGGTTGTGTACGTGTGATATACATACACTTTTTTTGGATCATATTTTCTATTCCGCTATTTAATCAAAAACCTTTGGGGATCAGTTAAATTGGGGGATAGTCTGTGTTGGTACGTGTGAGAGAGATCCACCTTTCCAAGTTGTTGGGGTTCATCTCATACTTCTGAAGGTTTGAGGGTGCTGCCTGTTCCATACTCCCCCTACTCCTAGCCTTTTAGGGGTACAAACAATAGTAATTGGGGCCTAGTGTGGTTGTGTACGTGTGATATACATACACTTTTTTTGGATCATATTTTCTATTCCGCTATTTAATCAAAAACCTTTGGGGATCAGTTAAATTGGGGGATAGTCTGTGTTGGTACGTGTGAGAGAGATCCACCTTTCCAAGTTGTTGGGGTTCATCTCATACTTCTGAAGGTTTGAGGGTGCTGCCTGTTCCATACTCCCCCTACTCCTAGCCTTTTAGGGGTACAAACAATAGTAATTGGGGCCTAGTGTGGTTGTGTACGTGTGATATACATACACTTTTTTTGGATCATATTTTCTATTCCGCTATTTAATCAAAAACCTTTGGGGATCAGTTAAATTGGGGGATAGTCTGTGTTGGTACGTGTGAGAGAGATCCACCTTTCCAAGTTGTTGGGGTTCATCTCATACTTCTGAAGGTTTGAGGGTGCTGCCTGTTCCATACTCCCCCTACTCCTCATCTAGCCTTTTAGGGGTACAAACAATAGTAATTGGGGCCCAGTGTGGTTGTGTACGTGTGATATACATACACTTTTTTTGGATCATATTTTCTATTCCGCTATTTAATCAAAAACCTTTGGGGATCAGTTAAATTGGGGGATAGTCTGTGTTGGTACGTGTGAGAGAGATCCACCTTTCCAAGTTGTTGGGGTTCATCTCATACTTCTGAAGGTTTGAGGGTGCTGCCTGTTCCATACCCCCCCTACTCCTCATCTAGCCTTTTAGGGGTACAAACAATAGTAATTGGGGCTTAGTGTGGTTGTGTACGTGTGATATACATACACTTTTTTTGGATCATATTTTCTATTCCGCTATTTAATCAAAAACCTTTGGGGATCAGTTAAATTGGGGGATAGTCTGTGTTGGTACGTGTGAGAGAGATCCACCTTTCCAAGTTGTTGGGGTTCATCTCATACTTCTGAAGGTTTGAGGGTGCTGCCTGTTCCATACCCCCCCTACTCCTCATCTAGCCTTTTAGGGGTACAAACAATAGTAATTGGGGCCTAGTGTGGTTGTGTACGTGTGATATACATACACTTTTTTTGGATCATATTTTCTATTCCGCTATTTAATCAAAAACCTTTGGGGATCAGTTAAATTGGGGGATAGTCTGTGTTGGTACGTGTGAGAGAGATCCACCTTTCCAAGTTGTTGGGGTTCATCTCATACTTCTGAAGGTTTGAGGGTGCTGCCTGTTCCATACTCCCCCTACTCCTCATCTAGCCTTTTAGGGGTACAAACAATAGTAATTGGGGCCCAGTGTGGTTGTGTACGTGTGATATACATACACTTTTTTTGGATCATATTTTCTATTCCGCTATTTAATCAAAAACCTTTGGGGATCAGTTAAATTGGGGGATAGTCTGTGTTGGTACGTGTGAGAGAGATCCACCTTTCCAAGTTTTTGGGGTTCATCTCATACTACTGAAGATTTGAGGGTGCTGCCTGTTCCATACTCCTCCTCCTACTGCTCAACCATCCTTTTAGGGGTACAAACAATAGTAGTTGGGGCCTAGTGTGGTGGTGTACGTGCGAGATACATACACTTTCTTTTTGATCATATTTTCTATTTCGCTATTCAATTAAAACCTTTGGGGATCAATTCAATTGCGAGATAGTCTGTGTCGGTACGTGTGAGATCAACCTTTCCAAGTTGTTGGGGTTCATCTCATACTTCTGAAGGTTTGAGGGTGCTGCCTGTTCCATACTCCTGCTCCTACTGCTCAACCATCCTTTTAGGGGTACAAACAATAGTAATTGGGGCCTAGTGTGGTTGTGTACGTGCGAGATACATACACTTTTTTTGATCATATTTCCTATTCCGCTATTCAATAAAAACCTTTGAGGATCAATTGAATTGCGGGATAGTCTGTGTCGGTACGTGTGAGATCCACCTTTCCAAGTTTTTGGGGTTCATCTCATACTTCTGAAGATTTGAGGGTGCTGCCTGTTCCATACTCCTCCTCCTACTCCTCATCCATCCTTTTAGGGGTACAAACAATAGTAATTGGGGCCTAGTGTGGTTGTGTACGTGCGAGATACATACACTTTTTTTGATCATATTTCCTATTCCGCTATTCAATAAAAACCTTTGAGGATCAATTGAATTGCGGGATAGTCTGTGTCGGTACGTGTGAGATCCACCTTTCCAAGTTTTTGGGGTTCATCTCATACTTCTGAAGATTTGAGGGTGCTGCCTGTTCCATACTCCTCCTCCTACTCCTCATCCATCCTTTTAGGGGTACAAACAATAGTAATTGGGGCCTAGTGTGGTTGTGTACGTGCGAGATACATACACTTTTTTTGATCATATTTCCTATTCCGCTATTCAATAAAAACCTTTGAGGATCAATTGAATTGCGGGATAGTCTGTGTCGGTACGTGTGAGATCCACCTTTCCAAGTTTTTGGGGTTCATCTCATACTTCTGAAGATTTGAGGGTGCTGTCTGTTCCATACTCCTCCTACTCCTCATCCATCCTTTTAGGGGTAGAAACAATAGTAATTGGGGCCTAGTGTGGTTTTGTACGTGCGAGATACATACACTTTTTTGGATCATATTTCCTATTCCGCTATTCAATAAAAACCTTTCTAGGGCAAGATCTTAAATTACAGAAATATGAGGAGACCGTCAAATAAGGGCCGTGGCCTGGGTCGTGGTGCTGCTGGTAGAGCTCCTGTTGCAAGGAGAGGACGTGGTCGATCTGTGCCAGCTACACGCACAAGTGAAACACCTTCCTCAAGTGTGAGTAGGCGACAGAACCTGCATCAGTATTTGGTAGGGCATCAAACGCCCCTAGAAGTGATGAGGCCAGAACAAGTTGAGGCGATAGTAGATTGGTTTGCTGCTGACAGTGCCTCCAGTTCCTTCACATTGTCTCCCACCCAGTCTACTGCAGAAAGGTCAGAGTTGGCACCTGCAGCCAATGTCCAACCGTCTTTCACCTCACCCCCTTGCAAATCAGGCCAGCAGTCTGAGCCCCAAGCCATACAGCAGTCTCTTATTCTTTTTGAGGACTCTGTCAGCAGGGTTTCCCAGGGCCATCCACCTAGCCCTGCCCCAGAAGTGGAAGAGATTGAGTGCAGCGATGCCCAACCACTTATTTCTCAAGATGAGTACATGCAAGGATCATCGCAGCACGTCTCCGATGATGACGAAACGCAGGTGCCAACTGCTGCGGCGTTCAGCATTGTGGAGACCGACAAGGAGGGCAGGGGTGAAGACTGGGTGGAAGATGATGTGGAGGACGATGAGGTCCTCGACCCCACATGGAATGAACGTCATGCAGGTGACCTGAGTAGTTTGGAGGAAGAGGCGGTGGTCGCACAGAGCCACCAGCACAGCAGAAGAGGGAGCAGGGTGCAGAAGCGGAGCGGCCGTGCCCTAGACACTACGCCCGCTACTGCCCAACGCAGCAAGGGAACGAGCGCACCAAAGTCAGCTCAAAGGAGTTCTCTAGCGTGGAAGTTCTTTAGAAAATGTGCTGATGACAGGACACGAGTGGTTTGCACCCTGTGCAATCAGAGCTTGAAGCGAGGCATAAACCTTCTCAACCTGAGCACAACCTGCATGATCAGGCATCTAAGTGCAAAGCACGAGCTGCAGTGGAGTACACACCTTCAAAACCAAGAAACGTCTCTGGCTCATCCTGCTTCCTCTTCTGCTGCAGTCTCGGCCGCTCCAGCCACATCTGTAGTGATACCGGCACCTGCCACCCCGCAAACAGACGATCTGTCAGCAACACCACCACCTGGGTCACCAACAACCATCTCCACAATGTCCCGTGGAAGCGTTCAGCTTTCCATCTCCCAAACACTTGAGAGGAAGAGGAAGTACCCCCCTACCCACCCGCGATCCCTGGCCCTGAATGCCAGCATTTCAAAATTATTGGCCTTTGAAATGCTGTCATTCCGTCTGGTGGAGACGCACAGTTTTAAAAACCTTATGTCGGTGGCTGTCCCACAGTACGTCGTGCCCAGCCGCCACTACTTTTCCAGGCAAGCCATCCCTTCCCTGCACAACCAAGTGGGGGAAAATATCAGGTGTGCACTGCGCAACGCCATCTGTGCCAAGGTCCACCTAACTACGGATACGTGGACCAGTAAGCACGGTCAGGGGCGTTATATCTCCCTAACGGCACACTGGGTAAATGCAGTGGCGGATGGGCCTGAGGCGGATAGCAATTTGGCGCATGTCCTTCCACCACCGAGGATTGCAGGGCGCTTCAGTTTGCCTCCTGTTTCTAACTCCTCCTACTCCGCTTCCTCATCCTCTACCGCCTCCTCATCAGGACAGCGTAACACCTTCACCACCAACTTCAGCACGGCCAGGGGTAAACGACAGCAGGCAGTTTTACAACTTGCCTGTTTGGGGGACAAACCACACACCGCGCAGGAGTTGTGGAGGAGCATGGAACAGCAGACAAATGAGTGGTTGCTGCCAGCGAGCCTCAAGCCCGGCCTGGTGGTGTGCGATAACGGGCGAAATCTCATAGCAGCTCTGGGCCTAGCCGGTTTGACGCACATCCCTTGCCTGGCGCATGTGCTGAATTTGGTGGTGCAGAGGTTCCTTAAAAACTACCCCGATATGTCAGAGCTGCTGCAGAAAGTGCGGGCCGTTTGTGCGCACTTTCGGCGTTCTCACCCTGCTGCTGCTCGCCTGGCAGCGCTGCAGCGTAACTTCGGCCTTCCCGCTCACCGCCTCATATGTGACGTGCCCACAAGGTGGAACTCCACCTTGCACATGCTGGAAAGACTGTGCGAGCAGCAGCAGGCCATAGTGGAGTTTCAGCTGCAGCACGCACGCGTGAGTCGCTCTGCGGAACAGCACCACTTCACCACCAATAACTGGGCCTCCATGCGAGACCTGTGTGCCTTGTTGCGCTGTTTTGAGTACTCCACCAACATGGCCAGTGGCAATGACGCCGTTCTCAGCTTAACTATCCCACTTCTATGCCTCCTTGAAAAAACAATTCGGGCGATGATGGAAGAGGATGTGGCACAGGATGAGGAGGAGGAGGAGGATGAAGAGGTAACATTTCCAAGGCTTTCAGGGCAGTCATTCGCAAGGGGCTCCGAGGGTGGGTTCCTGCACACGCAAACGCCAGGGACGCAATTGTCCAGCAGGGGCACAGTTCTGGAGGATGAGGAGGATGAGGAGGAGGAGGAGCTGGAGGAGGAGATGGAACCATGTTCACAGCAGGGTGGCACCCAGGCCAGCTCATGGCCATCACTGGTGCGTGGCTGGGGGGATACAGAGGACACGGACGATACACCTCCCACAGAGGACAGCCTTTCGTTGCCTCTGGGCAGCCTGGCACACATGAGCGATTACATGCTGCAGTGTCTCCACAACGACCGCCGAGTTGCCCACATTCTAACTTGTGCTGATTACTGGGTGGCCACGCTGCTGGATCCCCGTTACAAGGACAACGTACCGTCCTTAATTCACTCACTGGAGCGCGATCGCAAGATGCGCGAGTACAAGCGCACGCTGGTAGATGCCATGCTGCTGGCATTCCCATCTGACAGCGGGGCCACAGTGGAAGCACAAGGCAGAGGAGGAGGAGGAGGAGGTCGCCAACGCAACCAGGGCACCGCCAGCACCTCAGAAGGCAGGGTTAGCATGGCCGAAATGTGGAAAAGCTTTGTCAGCACGCCACAACAAACAGCAGCACCAGCAGCTCAGATGGAACGTCTTAGCAGGAGGCAGCATTTTACCAACATGGTGGAGCAGTATGTGTGCACACGCCTACATGTAGTGAATGACGGGTCTGCCCCCTTCAACTTCTGGGTCTCCAAATTGGGCACATGGCCTGAGCTTGCCCTTTACGCCTTGGAGGTGCTGGCGTGCCCTGCAGCCAGTGTATTATCTGAACGGGTATTTAGCACGGCTGGGGGCGTTATAACAGACAAGCGCAGCCGCCTGTCCAGAGACAATGTGGACAAGCTCACGTTCATTAAAATGAACCAGGCATGGATCCCACGGGACTTTTCCGTACCTTATGCAGAATAGCAATGGATACCGACCTTACCCACCCATTGTTCCATTTTTGCTCTTTCTCACTCTTTTGGGGTGTACCCTCATTTAAAATTTTTGAAAAGAAGCAGTGTTGGCTACCTCGTCCTCCTCCTCAGGGCCAGATTAATGTAGGGGCTATTGGAGCTGCAGCTCCAGGCCCCTACCTTTTATATAGGCCCCGGGTTGGCCATATTCACTGTTACCGCTCTTCTGTCACTTGTAAACACAGAAGTCTGGCTTCTATGCTCGCTTCCCCAGGCAGCACCCTCAGAACCTCCCCACACAGCGTGAAGGCCGGACAAGGAGGGACAGTTGGCGATGCATGGATGTGTTTATGGGCTTCAGAGACAGCATCCCATGTTGAATTAGGCATGCATGGCTGCACCCTTCCTCCTCTGGGTGCATGGCAAGGCACGGCCCTTAAGGCCCTTCAAAATCCTCAGCACCAAGCCCATGATGCTGTTAATCCGGCCCTGGTCCTCCTCCACCGCCGCTTCCACCTACACCGCCCATAGGTGTGCGCAGCCTATTGCATTAAGGTGTGCACCCCAAAGTTGAAATACACATGCATGTGTTTGCCAGCAGGGAGAGTAATGTATCGGGGCCATGTACCTGTAGGCAAGGAGAAATAGAGCAGAGCAGGTCCCAGGGAGATCTTTCCCATCTCCTCACTGGCAATGCTATGTGCCCTAGGTGATTAGGGTGTGCCCAGGCACACCCAGCACACCCTGTGCGCACGCCTATGTCACCGCCACATCCACCACCACCTCAACCTCCCTCCTACTCCATATGGGCCTCGTCCTTCAGAGATGAAGAAGAACATTGTTTTATTTTTCTGTTTTTTTTTGTTGTTTTAAGTTATTTCCCTATCCACATTTGTTTGCAGAGCACTTGCCATGCTCTTAATTACGTTTTGCTGCCATTTGCAGCACTCTAGCCCTTTCCTTTGGTGTTTTAGAGCCATTTTAGTGCCTTAAAGTTCGGGTCCCCATTGACTTCAATGGGGTTCGGTGTCCGGGAAAAGTTCGGTAAAAGTCCGGGATACGGACCCGGACTTTTTTTTAAATTTCGGCCGAACCCGTCGAACACGGACATCTAGGTGTCCGCTCAACCCTAGTAGAGAGGCCTGTTTACTATGACATTTATAGTAAATGCCTATCAAAATGCTTCCCTGCTGTCCTTGCTGAGTTCTTCCCTGCTGTCCCGTCTGTGTGCTTCGGCTCGACTGTCAAAGGGGAAAGAAGGTATACCTCTTTACGGAGGACAGACAGAAGGACCTGTTCGCCCAAAGCACGCTTAACGGGGGGGACAAGCGCAGGCGTTAGGGCATGCTCGGGTACCCAAGCTTCTTCCTGGCCAGCTTGGGGAGAGTGGAGGCCAATCATATATTTTTTTAGGTGTTTGCTTGACCTTCTATATGGAGGTTGAAGGTTTGTTTTTTTTAGACGTGTGTTGGACTGGCTATAGGGGACGTTGGAGGCCAGTAATATTTTTTAAGTGTGTGTTCAACACTCTATATGAAGGTTGAAGGTTTGTTTTTCCTCACATGTGTGTGGAAGTGGCTATAGGGGAGAATGGAGGCCAGTTTTTTTTAGGTGTGTGTTGGACCCTCTATATGGAATTTGAAGGTTTGTACTTAGGCGTTTGTTGGACTGGCTGTAGGGGAGGATGGAGGCCAATATTTTTTTAATTTAGGTGTGTGTTGGACCCTCTATATAGAGGTTGAAGGTTTGCACTTTTATTAGGCGTGTGCTGGACTGGCTATAGGGGAGGTTAGAGGCCATTTTTTTAAGGTGTGTGTTTGACCCTCTATATCGAGGCTGAAGGTTTGTACTTTTATTAGGTGTGTGTCGGACTGGCTATAGTGGAGGTGGAAGGTTTGTACTTTTATTAGGCGTGTGTTGGACTGGCTATAGGAGAGTTTGGACACCAGTATTTTTATTTTAGGTGTGTGTTGAACCCTCTATATATAGGTTGAAGGTTTGCACTTTTATTAGGCGTGTGTTGGACTGGCTATAGGGGAGGTTAGAGGCCATTTTTTAAGGTGTGTGTTGGACCCTCTATATCGAGGCTGAAGGTTTGTACTTTTATTA